>NC_061808.1:2446078-2633578 GCF_021462225.1 Girardinichthys multiradiatus
GGTCTTGGCTGAAACAGACTGGAGACACAGGAAGAAGACCCAGATTTGACTGTGGTTCATTGTGATTCCAGGATCAACACCAGACATCATGTAGTTTACTGAAGCTGTTGACCTTTGACAGTGTTTAGAAGAACTGGAATTGCATGTCTGGTTCCCTCTTCCTGAAGGTTACCAGCTGAGCTGACTGTAGGATCCAGGTGGATCTCCATCAGAGGCTGCAGAGTCTCTCTGTTCAGGTTCAGAATTCAGATTCAGAAAACTTTGAAAATCTCAGAGGGCTATTTTTTTTATATGCAGCACTAGAGGCCTTTATTTTTGAATTTTTCTGACAGCAAGTAGGCAGGAAAGAGGGCAAAGAGAGGGGGAGACATTGTATTGATGTATTCATGTCCGGTGACCTTTGTCGAATGGAAAAATAAAAATATTTTTAGACAGCAATACGAAAACTACATCAACATGCCAGTGACACAGAGCGCAGTTCAGATAGGCCAGTTCTGTGTTTCACGGTGAAATAAGTGAGAAACACTAACAGGAAATACTTGCTGCTGGACTCACCACATTAGTGGAAGGGCATAGAGACCCAAAGGGAAAGATTATATAAAAATCAAATCCTGTGAACACCTAACTAAGTTTAATGATTAATCATATTAGTATTATCTAATCTGTAACAAACCTCAGCCTCTGGTCTTCTACTTTCAGTCAATGTGTTGTTTTAACATCTTGGATGTTTCTGTGTTTTAAAGCACTGAAGCTGCCTGCAGAGGAGAGCAACACAGTCTGGCTGTTTCTTCATCTACAATCATCACCATGGCATCTTCATCACCACCAAGCTACTACAATAACTTAAATGTTGCTCTCCTAAACATAAATGGTCTGAGAAAAAAGAAAGATGAAATTCAACAAATAATTGAAGTTGATGAAATAAGTGTTGCGGCTCTCTGTGAAACTAAACTAGACAGGATGGTTGAAAACACTGAAGTTGATATAAAAGGATTCAGACTGATGAGAAAAGATAGAGACAGGTATGGAGGTGGTGTTGCTCTCTATATTAATGATCATGTTAGACATCATTTAAGGGAAGACTTGATGAATCCTGAAGTTGAGATCATTTGGGTGGAGATAGAGCTGCCTTACAGATCTGCTTTAGTGGGTTGTTGCTACAGACCTCCAGGGAGTCCTGTAGACTATTTAAATCAGATTTGTGACAATATAAAACGAGTGTCAAAGGAAGGGAAACCAATCCTGTTGATGGGTGACTTTAACATCGACTGGCTAGAGGATTCTTCAGAGAAGAGAAACCTATGCTCTGTGTTGTCTGATTGTGGTATTACCCAGATTGTAGATAAAGCTACCAGAGAATCCGATGGAGGCACAAGAATCACATCTACATGTATTGATCACATTTACACAAACATGCTGTGGTCTGGTTTACGAGTCAGGGATATACGCTGTAGTGACCATAAATTAGTTACTTTCAAAGTCACTATTCGTCGTAGGTCAGACAAAAACTTTATTCCAGAAAGTTTCATCAGTTAAATAAAGAACGCTCAGTGGACCCAAGTGGTTAAAGAATATGATCCTAAAAAAGCACTATCCAAGTTTAAAGAGATATTTTTCTCAGTAGCAGATAAACACGCCCCACTGAAGGTCCACAATATCAATGATTCAAGGATGTTAGACACTGAGATTTTTGGTGAAGAGGATGAACTTCCTGAAAATGACACTGGAAGTTTCTATGAGTTTGGAGATGAATATCTGGAACAGAGCAGGGACAGACAGAAGAGATTTTTCTCCCACCAACTGACTGCTGCAGAAAATGATCCTCGAAAATTGTTGAAGATATTGAAAGAGATTTTGGGGGAAAGTTTTCCGTCTCGTCTGAATAACTTCAACCACAATCACTTTGAAACAAGAAGTTTAGATTCTGTTTTTGATTTTCATGGAGGCCAAACCAACATCCAAATGGAAGGAAAGTCATTCAGTTTCCTGATAGTTAGAGCTGAAACAGTGGAGAGGTTGTTGGCATCTCTTCATCTGCTTGTCTCTAATAAAATAGATGAAATGGAGCTGAAACTGCTCAGACTTGCAGCAAAACAGATCTCTGAGCCCATATGTTATGTATTAAACCGCTGCATCAACAGTCCGGAATGCCAGAGCGGTCCAACACAGAACATCAGGCCTGACAGTGTAGACGTTGTTTTCAGTTTGATCTTTGACGTAGTTCTTTTCATACAGACCAAACAGTACTTTACTGATTACCAGCAACCTTCAGGATCACTGAGGAGAAAACCCCAGGAAATACATAGAAAGTGGCTCAGAGATGCTTTAGACAACAAACCAGTTCAAGTTGTGTTCTTAGATTTTTATCCTTTCTTCAGAAACGTTCCTAACGATCTGCTTATTAACAAACTAACATCCAGTGGTTTCTCAGAACAAGCTCTTGTTCTCATTAAAGCTTATTTCTCCAGTCGCTGTAGTTCTATCAGACTGCCTCAAACGGGCTTCCTCGCTCGATTCCTCTTCACCATTTGTTCAAATGAGTTCAGCTTCCAACAATCCTCTGCTTATATGTGTGAAAACCACATGTTCATTTACAATGCACATCATAAACTTCAGACACACCTTGAAAGTGAAATAAAATCTTTGCTTGACCAGGCTGAGAGGTACGAGGTTTCCTTAAATAAAACCAGACCAGCTGCAATCAACTCTTTCAGGGACGTCTTGAACATGTTTGAGATCCTTGAATTCGTGTTACACCGTCATCGAGATCGTTTAAATTGGATTAGAGTGTTTAGGACAATCCTGGAGCATCATAGCCTCTTTCATCTTGAGTTTAAAGAGATCTTTGAAAAACTAGACCGGTACTTTGGCAGTGGGTCTCTTGATGAGGTCTCTGATGAAGTTAAGAGAAATGTGATGAATTTACTGGTGCTGTCTCACATGGAGTACTGAAAGCCTGTTAGATGTTAGAAACCGCTTCAATCAAGAGGAATCTTAAAAGATGTTTTATTATCACTATTATTATTATTTTTCTATTTTTGTCATATTTGGAGGGTTTGAGGCAGGACCAAAGTGCAGATCATGGCGAGGAAGCCGCATAGTGAGTAGATGAAGTTTTAATGATGTGATGGAGGACTTACAGACAGGCAGGCAGAGTACCGAGTACCGAGTACAAGCAGGTAATCCACAGAGAACAGGTTCAGGAGGCAAAAACAGGTAACTAACCACTAGGAAGAACTCTGGAAGATAACAGGGTACTATTCGGGAGGAACCAGCAGGGAACAATGAAAACCAGCAATATGTAGTGAGGGAAGTGGAGTATGAACCAATGAAACAAGGAGACAGGTAATCAGGGGAAACATGACATGTGGACCAGGCTGCAGGAGACTGAGGGGAATGTGTTTAATTGAACTAATGAGTAGAGGGAAAGCAGGGACATAATGAAAGAAAAGAAACTAAACTAATAACAAAACCCAGGAAAAACAGATCTATAGGGAATCATAAACAAGCACATAAAACAAGAATCTAGGAAATAACTAACTGAAGTAAACTACTGACCTGGAGGAACAGAAAAACACTTGAGAATAAGGAAACAAACACAAAACACTAAATGGCAGATTATGATACTTTTTATTTAGTTTGATCATTTTTAATGTGTGTTATTTGTGGTTCTGTCTGCCCTTCTGTTTTTTGCTCTGTAAAACACTTTATTACACTTGGCTGTATGGAAAGTGTTCAATAAACACATGAATCCAGTGATGATGTTCATGTTTTCAAGGTTAGCTTGTAGCCAGATTTAAGGGATGTGATTCCTCATGGATAAATCACAACCTTTCAGTCATATTTATCCATGATCAATGAATCATGGATAAATATAGCTGAGTACCATCAGTAAAACAATAGAAGCATATCCTAAGTTGTCTATTAATTTTACTATTAGAAGCATATACTTCATATAGCAGAGATAACTGGTCCAGTCACAGAGCCCTGTGGTACTTTATAAATAACTATCAGGAAGAATTATCATTAAAACAAATCTGGTCTAAACCAGCCTGGAGCTGTTAACTTGATCTCTACATTGTGTTCCAGCCTCTGTAAGGGAATACCATGTTGCACCGTATCTAACAAGGTTCCCAGGACCTTCCGGAAGAGAAACAGGCCCACAGCATCACAGATCCTCTACCATGCGTTGTTCATCCTTTATTAAACATGCCTTTATGATCATCAGATATTTGAGTTTTTGGATTTCTTCTTTGTCTCTTTTCTTAATTTCTCTAATAATAATCTAAATGACATTAATGACCATTTCTGTCTGTTTGAGCTCTTTACTCTAATTAGTGAATAAACTGAACTGAATTACATTTGGTCTGTTTTCTTTTAGACTGATTTTCAGCCTTTAGTTTTAATAAATGACCATAAAGCTGCTGATTGGACTCTTGTTATTAAGTATTTCAGTATTTATTGTTTCTTTTTGTTGAAGCTTCATGAAGTTCTTTCAACCACAACCTGGAGAACCAGTCTAACGGACTACGGATCAAACCTGTTTGTTCATGAGGCTCTGAGTTAGAAACAAAACACAAATAGGATTTCTGAGTCTGGGACCAACCTCAGAGTTTCCTGAAGCTGTTAGCTATCAGGACCCAGCAGCAGAAGAAGAAGATTTGTTGTTCCTCCATCCTGAAGGTTAGAAGCTGACCTAACTGTTGGGTTAAGGTTCGTCTACATCAGAAGCTGCAGTGTCTCCCTGTGGACTATTTAAGTTTGGGTTCTGACTGCATCAGCTGTAATAGGCTAGCTGTCCTGGTCTTCTACAGTCAGGATGTTGTTTGAACATCTGGGATGTTTTTGTGTCTGAAGCTGCCTGGAGAGGAGAACAATAACTACTAACAATCACAACAATAACTTTTAGAAGTATGGCTGAGGAAATTAATACAAAGTTAATCATATAAACTTTGATCAAGGTTTGAGCAAATGATCCCTGTGGTCCAGATCTTTTGGGATGAGATGAAGCTTTCCGACTGGTGCCTTCAGGTAGTGAGGTGGACTATTTCAGACCAATCTGGCAGATAATAAAACAAGTTTCAAAAGCCAAACATCAAAGAGACCTTATCTTGATGTGTTGAGGTTTCTGCTCAGATACCCAGCATGTCTTCTAAGGTGTGGTCATCCCTGCATCATTACAGGATCAATGAATACCTCAGCTTATTGACAGGTGGGATTCCCTCATGTTTGTTACCTGGAACATCAAACAGGAAGATGATGATCAAAAAGCAGGAGGAGGGACTTGGTCTGCTCAGATATTTGCACTAACGCACATCCTGATTAATAACATAAAGGATGAAGTTGAAGAAGCAGGTGAGAACAACCAGATGAAAAAGCAGCAGGTGAAGAAGAAGAAGAAGAAGGTGTCGGTGTCTGTTGAGCTCACTGCAGACAAACCTTTACACATTTGAAATAAAGTTAAAACAACATTACAGCTGTCAGAGATGTAATAAATGTTAGATATTGTGATATAGCTGAAGAGAGGTTCTTCAGTATGATCTAATGGACCAGTAGGAGCTGCTTACTGGTTTTTAGTGGACTGATTCTCAGTTTAAACATTGAAATCTGTTTAACTTTGCATTTGGTCCAACTAGGTCATGTTGATGTTAGCTGAACTGTGGCGGAGCCAGAAAATATTCATATAGTGGGCCGTACCGAAACCATTGCTCACCGAGGGGTGGCTGAAAACTGATGTTAGATTTCTTTGTGTGGATTGAGCAGTGGTTCTCTGTCGCTCTCTCATTACATAGAAGACTCATAGATGAATTGCACACATGACTAACTTAGCCTTCCTCCCTATAATTGATAACAAAAATACAAAAAAACTCTCAATGAGCATGACTTTTGTGTTTGTCATCTTTCTTGTTAATATATCATCAAATAGAAAAAAATAGCTTTCAGAACCAGCTTTGGTTTGCTTTTGTCATTCATTGTGAGAAAGGGAAGTCTCATGCCACCTTGTGTGAGAAAACCTGTACAACCTTTACACAGGCAATGACTGCCAAATACATCAGGATGACTGGTATTGGTCATAATAAGCTTCTTAATGCATTTATAAACAAAAAAAAATTGACACAGTTGTGAAATTCGCCTTTGTAGTTGTGAAGCACAGAAAATAATTAACAATTAACAGCACAGAAATGCACAAAACTTACTAATATATTATAATTTTATGAATCACATTAGAATATCGAGCACTAAAGCCCTCACAACCTTGTTCTGAGGTGCGCTCTGCTGGTGAATTATGTTGCCGCGATAACAACAAATCGCTTGGCTGAGGTGGCAGCAGGGGTGGCCAAGGGTTGGCTTATGGTGGCCAAGGCCACCCCTGGCTCCGGCCCTGTAGGTGAATAAATTATAATAAAGCACCTTTATTTCCTCCATATTCTCACTAAAGAAACTTATACAAGTTCTCCAAAGATGTTCTCACATTCTTTTACTTCAGCCACCATCTGAATGATCCTGTTAGTGATTTAGTGGAACAACTGGAAGGAACTGGTTTAATGACTGCTTAGCAACAAAAACTGTAATTTATGATTACATTCTCTGTCTTCTCTAGTTTGTAACATTTAGGTTCCCAAGATGAATCATTTTTGAACAGGAGTAAATGTTTCACCAGTTGTTTTAAAGAAAAACAGCTAGCAGAAGCTAACAGTTAGCTTGTTGCTTTGGAAAAAATAAGCAGAAAAAAATGAGCATTGAAAAAGAGACAGAAACAGTCTAACAATAAAAATCACAGTTGTTGAAATGTAGTCGTATTCCACTTTAAGACTGCCCACTTTGTCATAGTTTGTGTGTCATGTACAGCTTGCAGCATGATGTGTGATGGACTGTGCGGTGTTTTCATTGTTCTGGTTAAGATCAGTCACTATTGGGTGATTTCCCTTCTCCTGGATTATGATGGATCAAAGGGCGGGACTAAACAAGAAAGAGAGACTGAGGTGAGACGAATTATAACGAGTTTGCTGTAAAACTGCCTGATAAAAAACTTATTTGTGCACTATTACCTCAAGATGTCGAATAAAGAGACCAAAGTGATGTGCATGGAACTGTGGTGCTGGCAGAGGTGGTTCTATATGAAATTACTCTCCGGGTGAGTTTCTTTTCTATCAGGAAATTGTTAGGAATGAACGGAGGTTTACATTTCTTCTTTCCGTCTTTGGGTGAACTCTGTGGAGCCTTGCAATCGTATTTTCTCTGCCACCATTCAAGCCTATAAATTCCATTAGAGCAATTGAACATGGCACAAAGTGCACTGGTCATTGTACAGCACCTATATCAAGGCTTAAAGCTTTAAAATTATTTTCGTTTAAAGCTTTAAAACAATTTTCTATGAGCCTTATGTTCTCGGTCGCTACCTGCACTCTACACTAATTACAATGGCGGCGTGGTTTGTTAGTTAGCCAAAATGCTTTAACTTGATTGACCTGCGCATGCGTTGCACAATTTGCTTATTCAGGGAGGGACAATTTAATTGAATAAATTGTTTTGGTTAATTTCTGCCTGGAACTCTATGTTTGGCACACTTTGATTGATGACTGGCTCGGCTGAGCGGTGATGGTAGAGCTGAGCTGGATAATGTTTCTACCTGGGTTATTGTTGCAGTGGCAGTAAGGTGGTGTGTCTATGTGATTGCGGGGGCGTGGTGGGAGATGCTGGTCCCGAGTGCTTGCCGCTGGCCGGGGACCTCTTGCCGGGTGAGTTTGTTCCATGTTGATGTGGGGTCCGGGGTTCCGTTGTGAGCTCTGTGCTCGACGGTGTCTGCCATGTTGCGCCTGTGGCAGGGGCTGGGGTGGAGTTGTGCGGGGCCCTTGCCTTGCAGAAGCTCACCTGTGGGGTTGTGCCCAGGTGCTGTGGGGACAGGATTCATGGCGATTGGGTTCGGGGGCATGTGTTCGATATCTGTGTCCTGGTTGGGGGTGGCCCTGTGGGGAAATTCGGGTCGGGGTTCATTGGAGGTGGGGGCCTCATGGGGTTGGGATCAGAATTCATTGAGGTGTTGGGACTATTTTATTCTGTGGCAGCTCTGGTTGGCGGGGTGGTTTGGACTATGTAGACCCCTCTTTTGTTCATGGCCCCCTCTCCGGATGACAATGGGGGTTGTTGGGGACTGGGGTTGGGGTGGGGGCCTGGGGTCCGGGCCAGGGTTGCTCAGATTCAGGCACGAGCCCGGGCTAGCCTGGACCAGGTTCAGGTGTTGGGGGCCGTCTGCATGTCTCCGCCCCCGGAGGGAAGGGACCACCTCCTGGGTCCAGGGGCTGGTTGTCTCTATGGGGTATTGGCACCTGGACCTGGGAGTATAGAGTATGTATCGGGAGTGTGAGTGTACAACGTCCATTATAGTTGGTCTTTACGTTGGGTGCGTGGGTGTGATTGTTTTTATGCGTACACATGAGGGTGGGAATGTGTGATTGTGACTGTGTGTTTCTGTTTTTTGTGTCAGGTTGGGTCTTGGGCTTCTCCCTCTCCTGGATCAGTTTAGGCCCCCATCAAATGAGGGGTCTATTTCCTCCCAGCCACACTACCTGCCAGTGGTTGGTGTCTCTGCCCGCCAGTGTACTTGTGGTTCTCAGTATCGGGGGCTGGGTGCTTTGGTGTGTGCTGCCTCACGCCCGGTTGCTATTTGGCCTGGACCTCTGGGCTCTGTTGGGCCTCTGCTTGGGGAGTGATATGTTCCGGGGTCTTGGGTCTCTGGGTCCATGGCTGGATCTGCTCGGACTCTGCTGACGGCGGGGCCTGTGGACTCGTCGCTGCAGCTCCCTGGGGTTTCTGCACTGTGGCTGCTGGGTGGTTCCCCCTGGGAGTCTCCCCTCCTCTTCTCTGGGGGGGGGGGGGGGGTTGCGGTTGTCTGTGGCTTCTCCTGGGGTTCTCCTGGGGTTCCTGTGCTCTGGGGGGCCTTTGGATGTCTGTGGCTCGGATCACCTCCATATCTATCCCGGGTCCAGGGGGGCAGGTCTGTGGCTCCTCACACTCACTAGTGCATATTTTTTCAGACCCACAGGTGTTTAGATTTAGGTGTTAACAGATACAGAAATGTTCTATATTGAGCCGCATTCACCACTAAATACATCTTGCATTCATAAGTACCGTGCACTTTTCGGTAAAAAAGCTGTTAACATGAATGTTTCTGCAGGTGTAGAAGCAAGCAGGGTGTTATCTTGTATTCTCTTCATCCTTCTTTCTTTCCTCCATTCTTATCTCCTTCTCTCCCCTTTTACTTTTTGCACCCCTTTGTCTCTTTAGTGCTTCTTTTTTTCCCTTTTAATATTTGTCTCTGTGTTCGTAACAACTGAAATAATCCCAAAACAGTTTCTAATAATGTTTCTTTTTAGACATATCAAGCAGAGCTTTGAAGCATTAGCTGTAATGCTCCACTTGAGAAAGTAAATCTGTTGGGCTTTTTCTTGGCACTCAGACAACAATTCTGAGCTACACTGCCGGACAGGACACGGTAAAAAAAAAAAAAGGTTTACCACATTTGTGGCGCTGTTGTTTTTAATTTCTTTTCTGTTTTTATAAGTGCACCGCCCCCTATGCGTCATGAAACCACCACTGGGTGCTGGAGTCTGGCATCCCAGCCTGTTCAGAGGGAGAGACTGGCTGCCAGAGATCAGCTGCATTCAGCTCAGGTCCTTCAGGTTTTCAAGACATAACTTTCAAGTTGTTTATTCTACTCTTGTGAGATTTGAGTGTTTCATTTTATTGTTTTTATTTCGTTGCTGTTTAGAAAAGAATAATTTAGAGTATAAATTGTTTTATTTTGAACTACGTCATCAAATCCTTCCAACCAAACCCTGGAGAACCAGCCTGAGGTACTTCATTTCAAACCTATTTGTTTATGAGAGTTAGAAATGAAACAAAGATGTAACAGTGACTCTGATTCGTTGTGATTTCAGTGATCGATCTGAGACAGTGTCCCACAGCTGGGTGGCCTGCAGAAGACGACCGTGAAGAAAAAGAAGTGCAGCTGAAACATTTGTGGTTCCTCTATCCTGAAGGTTGGAAGCTGAGCTCAATGTAGGATCAAGGTAGACCTACATCAGAGGCTGCAGTGTCTCCCTGTGAACGTTTAACTGTAAATGTTTTTTATTGTCTGCATTTTCAGCGCTCTAGTAGATCTAATCTGACGGCATCAGCTGTAATAGACCAGCTGTGCAAGGGTCTCATTTATAAATGTATCATACACACAAAACGAGGCCTGAAACTGGTGTATGTCACTTTCTACCCCAAGGATGTGATCTATAAAAAACAAACTTGACGGGAGAACGTGCGGTCCTTCCCTCAAACTCTGACTCATAAGTACGCTTGTTTTAGAGACGGGGGAAACTGGCGACACAGATGGAGAGGTGGGGAATTGAAGCCACACTGCATTTTGATTCCTCTCAGACATTCAACTTCACACCGTATAAAACTTCAATGATAAATTTACTTTATCATAAGTATTAAAAACCTTAATAATTTATGCTTGTGCTGGTGAACCATAACTATATATTAGCCAAATTAAATTCCTTTCCAGGATGATCACCAGGGTGATGTGGACCACAGATCAACACAGAAATTGTGACAAGGTGTGAGGCAATACTGCTGTAAACTGCTGTAAATATTTAAATACCGTGGTGACACTCGTGTGTAACGCTGTGAGATGGATGCATTGGCACTGCTGAAAGACCTGGAAAATAGGAGAATAAGGAGAGAATTAGAAGGGATCACCAAGGTCTCCAGTTCCATGATGATGACTGGCTAATATGCTGATTTAGACTCCCTAGAGCATTGCTCTTGGATCTATGTGCTGAACCGGGTCCAATACTGGAGAGACTGACCTGTCGGAACCACGCCATCCTTGTTCAATTACATGTGTTAACCACTCTGGGGTACCTAGCAACCGGCTAGCGTGAATTAACCTCTTTTAGGAATGACATAATTGTGTGAAATGATCCAAAGGTCTGGGTTATCGCAGCCAGAGCTAAGTGCAGTAATACCTGCCGTCCTGGATGACATTGTTAATATGACCAGATTACCCCAAACTTTGGCTACCCAACAGGATATGTTCAACTCTCCACCTCACTCACCAACACATCGATTTCTGCCGCGTTGAAACTGCGTTTCTTTGCTCTTTTCTCCGTGGTTGCCGTTGTTAACCATGAAATGACATTGATCAACTGGCTCATTTAAATACATATTGACATTCATGAAGGGCTTTGCGTTGACCATTTATGGTTGAATGTGGGCGCAAATGATGAGGGGCACTTGGGAATCAGAAAGTGGAAATTCCTTGCTGGTGTGGTTTTATAAATCTGAATTTTCTTTGGCGTGTGCCATTTTCGGCTTTTGGGCGTACCAACACTTTTAGTATAGCTCCTACACAGTGTTTTATAAATGAGACCCCAGGTTCTCTAGTCAGTCAGGATGTTGTTTTAATATCTGGGGTGTTTTTGTGTCATTGAAGGTCTGACGCTGCCTTTAGAAGAGGACAACACTGTCTACTGTGAGGACATCTACAGTCATCACCATGGCAACTTCATTATCGACAACAATGGATCACTTAAATTTAGCTTTGTTAAATGTAGATGGCCTTAGAAACAACAAAAAAAAGATTAGAAAGTTAATTAGAGACCATAACATAAACGTGCTGGCTGTTTGTGAAACTAGATTAAATGACCAGGTAACAGATGACCACATTCATATTGAAGGTTTTAACGTTCAAAGAAAGGATAGAAATCACAATGGAGGTGGTGTTGCGCTCTATATTCAGAATCACTTAGAAATGACACCCTATAGGGATGGCCTGGACGCTGATGTTGAGATCATTTGGGTTGAGCTCAGTCTTCCCGGTACCAGACCCATCTTAGTGGGTTGTTGTTACCGACGTCCCATTAAACCGGTAAGCCATTTGCATGCAATCTGTGACATAATGCAACAGGTGGCAGGGGAAAATCAAAAAGACATTTACTTGATGGGCAACTTCAACATTAACTGGAACGGAGATTCTTCTAACAAGAGAATAATTCAAGAAGCAGCCCAACGATGTGGTTTAACACAGATTGTAACGAAAACCAGCAGGGAGGAAAATCCAGGATCAATTATCGACCAAATCTACACAAACATTCCAGAGTTACACGGTCAACCAGAGTCCACCAGTGTACTGCTTATTGATCATAACCTCATTACTGTCACAGTCAACCGAAACCCAAATCTTGTAAATGAAAACCCAACTAATGATCTTGCAAATGAAAACCCAACTAATGATCTTGCAAATGAAAACCCAACTAATGATCTTGCAAATGAAAACCCAACTAATGATCTTGCAAATGACAACCCTAATGACGACCTTGCAGATGTAATGGGAAACCTAACCATTTATAAGCCTTGACTGTTCTTTTTATAACCTGGCAAAAGCACCCTTTCGTTTTGAGTGTTATTCCATAGGAAACCATGTGTTACGTCCACTGACCTATAGGGGGCTCTCTTACTAGGAGAGAGTTTCTTGTTTTTGTGTCTCTTGTTTGTTTGCGGCCTGCTGTTCCTCCTCATGAACAGATGAAGTCAGTTCCTCCTCATCAGTGGACTGCATAAAAGCTTCAGTCACCCAGTGCCGCTCCTCTTCTCTTTGGACTCTGATTTTAGTTGACTGAGAAACTCAATTCTACGTAATGATTGTCTGGCAATAATGTTGTGATTAATTTTCCTGTTTTGGTGAATTGTTGGATGTTAGAGGTCTTGTATTAGATGGGAGGTTTGGTAGGGTTTCCACTATTTTCTTTAAACTATGTTTTCTCCTGTATTGTGACCAGACAGGCAATTTAAGTATTGTACTTTTTTTTTGTTGGTTAGATGAGACTTGCTTTTATTTATTAGTCAGAAGGGATATTTTTGTTTGTTATTTTGTCTTTGGAGACCCTGATGTTTATTGCACCCTAATTATTTGTTAAGCTCTGTTTTTAGAAATAATTCATTTTTTAACTATGAGCAGAGTTTGTTCAGTAGTTTTAAGTTTGTTAGTTGATGAATTTACTTTATTAATTTTGTGTTAGCCCTTATTACTCCTAGACTTCCATGTAGGGGTTGTAACCCCATAGCTGTCACTGTAATGAATCCACATCAAATAGTGTTGACTGTTACTGTTGTTACCATGCCCTAAATACACATTTACCATCTTTAAAGATTTGTTTTACCTGCTGTTTTTTAACATAATAAAGTTGGGTTTTTATTTTGAGAAAAAGTCTTTCTTTTATATTGGTGCCAGAAAGAGAAAGGTTGCTCTGACCTTCTTGGATTATAGTGATCTCATGTAAATAACTGCACGCTGTGGACACTGTCTATCATGGAGCACTGAGGTTTATCTCAGACTTTAAAGGTGTTACTCATTATTGTTTATTATATGCTCCGGATGGATGGTTATATTTTAGCCTGAATCTTTCACTTCTTCATCTATAAGGCAGTTCTTGTTTGCTTCCATTAAACTGTACCTGCAGGCCCACATTACCCAGAAACACGCTGGAAGCTCTCATCTTCTGTTCCCTTAGCATTTAAAATAGTGTTATTAAAAGTAAAATTAGTAGTTATAGCATAAAGTATTATATATTATAGGATATTATATAATAATACATTTAAATATTATAACATATATTATTTACTAAGCTGGTTGGCTGACAATTGGACATACAGAGTGGATATTGTCCTTAGAACAGACCCACTACAAAACAGAAAAAAAAAATAATATGCATAATAAATAATAATAAATAAAATGTTTATTTCAAGCATGAACAGCCTGTTTAAGGTCAAATCACAGCACTTAATTTGGATTCACGTCCAGACTTTTACTAGGCCACTACAAAACCTCCTTAATGGTCTGCTTTGGATCTTTGTCCCGATGCATAATCCAGATATGTTGTAGCTTTAGGTCTGAAACTGATGGTTGGTCTATTCTTCTTCAGGATATTCTGCTAGAGAGCATGGTTCCATTAATTAGATCAAGTCCTCTGGGTCCTGAGTCAACAAAGCAACTCCAGACCATCATACCACCACCATGTTTGACTGTAGGTAAGATGTTCTGTTTCTGAAATACTGTCTTAGTTTAACTCCAGATCTTACAGGACCAACAGCTTCCTAAAAGGTCCACTTTTGTCTCATGAGTCCACAGAACATTTCCCCTGAACTCTGGAGGTTTTTCTGTGCACCTTGGATGAAGCAGTCTGTCACCGAAGGAGCTCTCCAGTCCTGCAACAATTTCATGCATGGGGTGGAAGACATTGTCCCTCAGTGATGTTGTTTTTGGTCCTTTTGTCTCCCACCACCTGCATTGGGTCCAGGGGGCATCCTAGGACAGATCTGGCCTTTCTAATGAGATGTTCTGACATCCTCCTGTCAGCTGTAGATAAGCTGCTGCTCCAACAAATGATGTACAAACAATGTTTGATCTTGTTTGTCTTGGCAGGAATCCAGCGCAGAGGAGAGGTGAGCAGGTAATGGAGAGGTAGGTATATTTATTGGATGAGGATCAGATTGTGAGAGAGGGGTCCTACAGGTTGAAGAATTTAGTGGGGATTCAGTTTTGCTGAAAGCCAAGATCTAACAAAGTGACGCAAGGTTCTGAGATTTACGTTTCAGGGTTGAAGTTTTAAGGCTTCATTTCAACCAGAGTTCTTTAAAAGTGGAGAAAATCAGAGCAAGGTGTAGAAATGTTTAACCTGAAATCGTTATTTGAACAACCTTCTACAACTAAAACATGCTAATGAACCTGATTCCAGGAGTCTGATTTGGTATTGTTTGCATCACGTCATTCACATTTCTTCCCCTCAGATCAGCTACAGAACCAGACGGAGCTTCAAGTGACCAGCGCCGAGCGGGCAGCGTTCTTTTTGGACGTCGCTCTGGCAGAGAGGATGAGTAGTCGGACCCTGAATGACCAGGATCACGCTTCACTTCTACCAGGAGAGTTCGGACAAGAGCAACACGCAGTGTTTAAGAAGGAAACCAGGAGGAACGGCAATTAATGGGCATAAAGAGGCATACTTAGGTATTTAAACACCAAACTGAGACATAACCTAAAAGAATAAAAGTTAACAAGAAAGACATAAAACTAATCTAATAATAAACAACAATGACAGAAAAAGAACGAACATTTATAATTAGAAGGGGGAGCACATTTCCAGGTTATTGCATATTTGTAGGCAATTCCATTAACATTTCACACAGGTCTTCATATTTTTCAATATATTTCAGAGATTTTAAATATAGGCGAGATTCAATTAGAAAGATGTTGAAAACTGGACTCTAAGGACTGTTCCACTGGTGCCAGTTCCTGTTCTCATTATGCTGCGGTTCTTTCAGAGGGAGCTGACTGACAGGTCGGGTATTTAACATCATCCCTGAACCGGGCCATGCCAGCCATATGGGTCGGCCTCATCCAGATGTTGCTCAGATATGGAAAGTTCCCCTAAACTGTGGCCGATATGACGTCCTGAATCGTCCTTGACATAGTGTGTGTGGTGACAGTCTTCCTAACAGGAATATAATGGGAGGCATATTCACGTCATTATAATGTTGTGCCACAGCGGCAACTTTAATTATAAAAGAGTAACAATAACACAGTGGATGTTCATGGTCTTTAGGTTTCATGATGCTGTTTTTGAACTGACTTATCTGTGATGGTTGCAGCTATAAAGTTATAAAGTATTGAATTTTGGGTCAAATGTGCAGTAATCAAGTTTCAGTTAAACTAATATTAAAAAGTAACTTAGAGACCATAGAAGCACTTGATAACTCTTCAGCCAACCGGGAATTTATTTGAACAAAAACACTTTTTACAGAGTTAAACAGAAAACAAATTATCCATGAGGTGAGACACAGGCATTTAAACCTTTTCCTGATGTGAATCTTGTCCTTGAGATCAGGCATAGACAGAGAACCAGGACTATTACAATGTCGTAGATGGGAAACATTGACAAATGTCTTAATCTTGGGTGGACTTCACCCTTGTTCAGGATCCAGAAGGTAGTTGGGATAAGGAGAATATTTTAGTAAACCTCTTTAAACTTTTAGGCTTTGTGACATCAACAAAACTCTGCTTTGGAAACCATCTATGCTGTTTTTCTCCCCTGAGGAATTAACAAACTAAATACCAACTTAATAAAATGAATATAGCTACAAGGCCCTTTAAACTGAATACAAGGATTAGTCATAACTTGACTATATTTAAACCTTAACAAAATAACAGAGTAAATGTAGTACACTGCAGTAATATACTATAGTAGCTCCATGTCTGCATACCATCTCTTGATGGCATTGACCAAATAAAAATATGAATGATTACTTCAGCATGACTTTCCTTTCTGGCCTGAATATTATGAGGGCATGCTCACTTTGTGTAGGGTCGAAAAAACCTGCCGGCTGATCTTCACAGGAAAAATTCCCCTACAATCCTCCCCGGTCCGAGCGATTACCTGTCAACCACGGCCCAAAGTAAGCACACCCTACCTGGCATGTCACTTAAGTGTTTAGCAGCAAAATATTATTAAGGCAGGAAAAATTAAGTTTGCTAACTGTTTCTTAATACTTGAGAGTAGTTGAAAATCATTCTAAAGAATAATTAAGAGATGCTATGGAGTCTTTCAACTGTAACCATAAATAACACAAAATTATAAGACATGTTGAATGATAAATGAAAACATGAGTAAATACAAAATGTAAGCACATAATATGAAGCTATTTAACATAACTGTAAACCTATACTTTTATGTAATGATTTAACTACGACAGAACATTGTTCTATAGCAGAATAATTTTCAGTTTCTATAACTGCATGTTTGAAGACCAGAAAATAAAAGACAGAAAGATAGGGAACGTTCAATTCACAGTTCAGTTTTTACATTTTCTTCTTCTGTGCATTATAAAGTCTTCCTGGAGGTAGGCATTTTCTGGAGCTTTTATTATCATGATCGCAGCTTTCCCAACACCAGATCCTCTCCACCTCTGTGGATTTTAGTTTCTGTAGTCCGGTCCGTTGGAGGCGGGGAGACGAGTTGAGTTTCACCATCTCCATTTGAACCAGCTCTGTAGCATCGAGTCATCAGTGTCTTTTTCCACAGTCTACGACAGAGAAACATGATTCACTATAAAAATTACATACTTGTGATTAGTTCTATAAATGTACAAATTGATTCTTTATTTAATATTGCTTTAACTCTCCCTAACTGAACACATCCAATAACTATCTGCAGCATAGTGTTGGTTCACTTAAAAGGTCAACAGTCATACGTATGTTGTCACATGTTTGACTTAAAGTTTCAGGTTTTCAAGACAGGAGTTGTGATAAACAGTGTCATATTAACATGTGGAAACCAGGACACTAACCAAGTTACATTACAAGTAACTGTTGTGTTGCCTCCATTAATTCCTTCATTCTTTATAAAACCTCCACACAAAACATTCATATTTAGCATCATAATCTATTTTAGATTTTCTAGGTAGTTGTGGATTATTTTTATCAGGATCTGTGTGTTGTCTTGTTGTTGTTGCTCCGTGCTTGGCCTCTAGGTGGCTCTGGGTTGGTGAGGAGTGGTGGCAGGTGTCCCATATTCCTTTAATCACCCTGGAGGGTACTTAAGATGGAGGCTGCCAGCATTTCAGCGCCAGTGTTTCTCGCTGTGGTATTGACTCAAGCCACAGTTTACCTAAAGCTTGTCTTTGTCCTTTTGGGTAATTTTGTATTTGCTCTTTGCAGACTGGATTCTTATGCCTGACCTGGTCTTTGAAGAATCCTCATCAACTTGGATGTTTTTGTCACTGGAGAAGGATTTCCTAGCCACTTGGATTATATCTGGTTTGCCAACACTTTGCTTCCTAAGTTGATGTTTCTGGCGGCTATTCCGACGGTGCCCTTCCTGGAACAACTATGGACCACCACAAGTGAACCCTGTCCACCCTCCCACACAATTACATCATCAGCCAAACCTCAGAGTACCTCAAAGTGAGTCCAAGTATCTACCAGCTCCGTTCATCTCAGTGTGCAGTTCCATTGTTGTCTCACCCCCTCCTGGCGGATCAAACTCCACTCCCTAGTAAGACAGATTTTGTTACATTCACCATTTTGGACTTTATATATTCTTACCCTGTCTACTTACCTTACAGTTGTCTTCCGGTTCCAGCTCCACTTCCCTTTACCTGCTCACCGTAAAATAAAACCTCTTGTAAAACTTCACCGGTCTCCTGATTGCTTTCTGCATGTGGGTCAAAACAATCTGTAAAACAATGACAATTTTACATTTAAGTCCACAGATAGGAAATCTGAAACATCTTTGTACTCCTGTTTTATTGACAAAGACTTTCTATCCTTGTCTGGGATTATACTCAGCTCTGCTCCTGGAGCTTTACAGCTTTTAATACATTTTATTAGGTTTCGTTTCTTCTCTTCTGAGTCACCCACTGATAACAAAAACCCAAAGTGCATCTTCCACAGGCTTTACCCCCAAATAAATAACACTTCCTCTTCCCTTTTGGACATCAAATCGAACTGATCTCTCTTTTAATATTTTATTCCGTTAAATGTATCTAATCCCCAGAGGAGAGATGTGGAAAACCCAAAGTCACCAAAGTCATGGTTATCATTGACATCATTGCTACATTCCTACCTGAAGCCCATTGAGGCTTATCATGAGGAGTTTAGCTGTTCATGGTTCTCATCTCCAGGAAATCAGTTCTTGAGTTTCCTCACCATCTCTTCGCCATCCTTCACCTGTCTGCCTGAGAGACTCCTGGAAACCAAGAACTAGAGACAAACTAACCAAACGTTCAATGATCCAAATCCGGCCCATCTCGGTCTCAGTGGATATACTCACCTGCTGTTATTTGCTGAGACTTTCACATTGTTTATGCACAATTATACATACACATTTTGTATATTTTAATAATCACCCTACTTTATCTACTTTATCACCCTTCTGAGAATGCTAGTTTTAATAACTGTACGGTATCTTCGTAGTTTTTGATTTCATATTTTTACCTTCATGTGAATCTGTACGCCTTTACTTTCTTGCTGGTACTCCTGAATGTCCCCACTGTGGGACAATACACCATGATTAGTGATTAAAAAGACTCCATGTACACAGATGACAAACACTCAAGTTTAATGAGGTTTTTATTGAATTTCAACATAAACATGGAGAGAGACCGTCATTTGACATTATCGTTATTCAGTGGCAATGGTTTTCATAATGGGCATGGCGGTGGCACAACGTTTCAAAACGTGCTTTCCATATCCAGAGGCTTCAGACATTGGCACAGCCCAATGTGGCTTTAAAGGCCATGCAAATCAATGCCAAGTCATCTCATCACCATTGTGGAACCTTTCACATCGATCTGCTGAGCTTCTTCAGGGTCCATAGGGTTACCAGGGCTGCTCTGGGTTTTTCGGATCATTATCTAATCCACCTCATCCCAACCTACATGGACCTGATAACGTCTCCCCATCATGCCTGAAAGCCTGTGCAAATCAACTCGCTCTAATCTTCACAAGGATCTTCAACAAGTCAATGGAGAAATGTGAGGTCCCCTCCTGCCTCAAACGATCCACCATCATCTCGGTTCCCAAGAAACCCACCATCGTAGGATTAAATGACTACAGGCCTGTAGCCCTGACGTCTGTGGTCATGAAATCCTTTGAGCGGCTGGTGTTGAAGCACCATTAAATTGAGTACAGAACAACAGCATACAGATGTTGCAAATGCACCTTTTCTATTAGATATGTGTATATTGTAAATTGTAAATTTGTATATTCTGGAATGCAAAAACAGAACAAAAGAGCAAAGTGTACCGGAGTCAAATTCCTTGTTTGTATGTAAGAACTTGGCAATAAAGCTGATTCTGATTCTGATTCTGATAGTGATAGTGGGTCTAACATCTCTTAGATCCTAACTTTATGAACTTTTTAGGTATGGGTTTCTTCACTGAGACAGTGATGAGGTTATGATCACTGTACGTTTTTGGCTCAGATCTTAAATCAAAGCACAGCTCTGCCATGTTGGTATAGATGTGATCGATGCATGTTGATGTGGATCTCCTCAATGAGCGTTGTTCCCTGGTGGGGAGGTCTACAATCTGAGTCAAACCACATTCACGTGACTCAGAGTCTATTTTACATTTTGCTGAACTGGATTTAAACCAGTTAATGTTAAAGTCTCCCATCAACAAAATGTGTTTCTCTTTTTTTGAAGCCAGTTTCATCATCTGACAGATTCGATTTAGTTCTGCGTTGTTATGATGCCTCGGCCTGTAACAGCAGCCCACTAAAAGAGGTTTGGTATGAGGCAAAAACATCTGAAACCAAATAACCTCAACGTCACGATGCATCAGATCCAGCCTTTTCCTAGTTTTAATGTGGTCTGAGACATAGAGAGCAACTCCACCTCCACGATGAGTTCGGTCCTTCTTCCACAGCTTGTAACCTTTTACGTTAACTTTACTGTCTTCAACCTCGGGGCCTAATTTAGTTTCACAAACAGCCAGGATGTGTATTTTATGTTGTGTAATTATCTCTTTAACATGTTTAGCTTTGTTTTTAAGGCCGTTTATGTTCAAGAGAGCTACAGATAAATCATCATATGTGTCACGTGTGAATGTAGACTTAGCCATAATGATGAGTGTGATAAATCTTTATCAGCTCAGACAAGGTGTCGTCCTCCTCTTCAAGTTCTGTTAACCCTTTATTGAACACACACAAAATACAAAAATTTAAATCTCAGTTTTTAAAACTAAAGTCAAATAATCTGGAGATACAAAACCAAGATCAAATCTCTGTTTAATTAATGAAGAAGCTTCAGAAACTTTAACTGTAATAAAAACAAATCAAATCAGACAGAAGAGATGAAACTGAAAGAAATCTAATTATTAACAATATAAAAGCCTGTTTCTGATGATAAAATATATTTACTGTTCAGTAGAGACTCTTACTGATTGTAGAAATAATCACTTTTATTTCTATATTTCCATAAAATAAAGGCTTCTAGTATATTACTAAGTCTGTCATCAATATTTGTCTTAAAAATTAATTTCAAAGACCTTTAAGTAAATGTTTCCTCATCGACTGAAAGGCTTCGAGAAGCTTCCTGAGCGTGAGAAAGCTTTTACTTTGTTTCTTACGCAGAGAGACAACTTTCAGAAACTCCAGATGATTTTTCTAGAATCTTTTCAAGATCATTTTAGCTCATGTCCAACCTGGACCTGGTCTACAGCTACAGTTGTAATACAAAACTTAAGACTACAATGTTTAAACTGCCAGTCTGTCCACTTTCGGCCAGTAAGCAGCTGCTACTGGTCTATTACATCAGACTGGACAACATTGATACTTTTACATTATTTTAAACGTCTGTTGAATCACCTTTGAAGGTTTCAGCGAGGTCACAGGGTTCACTAAGAAAGGCCTAATCAACACAATGTTACAGTAGGTATAAAACTAAATGTTCTTCAGACAAATGAGAGAAACTTACTAAACTCCTCTTCCGTGTTTCACTTGATCCGGACCCATTTCATGACTCATACGGATGTTTGCTAATGCTAATTTCCCAGATGACTCACCTGTGACTTTTGTTGGTTATGTTTCTCTTCCAAATAAACTCTTTATAATAGAGTTCACAGAGATCATTTAAATGATTATTTCCACCACAGCTACTCATCGTTTATTACATAACTGCAGAAATATTCTTGAAATTGTTTTACATTTATTTTTGGTTGGATAATTGAACTGGTATGTCTTTGTGGACATTTTGAGCAGCAACTTATTTTTGATGCAGAAATGTGTCTCTCAAATGCGATGGCCTCTTCAGCTCACGATCCCTTTATATTATAATAATAATTACAATTATTCTAATTACAATAGTTGTGTTGAGAATAAACCTCTATAGGCTCAGTGATAGATGGCTTCTATGTCATTTATTTATTTAATTTATGTGGCGTCCTGAATGGTTTTAAACATTTAAAGTGCCGTAAATATGACATAAATATCCCTGAGGCGACTGTGGCTCAGTGAGAAGAGTGGTTGTCTTGCAATCCAAAAGTTGTGGGTTTGATTCCACATGTTGATGTGCCCTTGGGCAAAGCGCTTCACTTCAAATTGCCTACCGGTCTGTGTATCAGTGTATGAATATGAGCGCCTCTGGGTGAATGTGGCTTTAGTGTAAAGCACTTTGAGGGGTCAGTATGACTGGAAAGATGCTATATAAGTTCAGACCATTTATAATGATCAGCATGGAGCTCAATGCTACAGCTAGTTGGCGCCATTTTGAAAGGCTGACTAAAACTTTTTTAGTTTTGGTTTTTCAATTCATTCATTCCATTAGTAATATATCAAATTTTAATTTTTAATGTATGATGCTCATTTTCAGGAGAAAACAATCCTCTTTTCATCACTGTCTTAGTTAACTCAACAATGCAACAATATAAACTATTAGACATTGAGGCATTTATTTTGAAAAGTAGTAGGAGTATTAGGAAGGAGAGAAAATGAGCAGGGGCATCAAAAAAAGACACAGGGAGGAATTATAACAGAAATGATACAAGATGAACATAAACACTAAATTAAACCAGGAGGCTAAACCTAAGAGAATAAATTAATAAGAAAAACAAAGAAACACAAATTTCTGCTGTTAGTAACATTACAAATAAATCTACATAATATTTAGACTTTTATTTTGAAGGATATATTTTAAAATAGAAGCCTAATACTAAAGTCCTTTTCATAAAAACAAAATGTGTCGTTTAATTAATGGTGAAATTATAAAAGGCTTAAAAAAAATCTGACTTGTCACATATGCGTTCAAAGATGCAGATATCCTCGAATACTTTGCCTCTATCATGACATCACATTGAGCTAAAATAATTTTTTATCCCACAGACTGAGATCATAGAAATTAATGTTCAGTAACTGCTAAGATGATAAGAAGATATTTATTTAGACAGAGTTGGTTAACAGGTTTCTCTCTAAAAATAGAACCTTAGATAGAAACTGGTAATGATTCCTGAACACGCAGCAAACACTCTTCGCCTGATGACATCACGACGGGGCGACGTCTGGGAGCTCTCACCGCCGTGTCAGAGAGTCGCACGGAAGAGATGATGGATTGATGTTAAGAGAATCCCACAGAAACAGAACCATCAGATCAGAAGCCCGATCCAATAATCAAGCCAGCATGAACTTGGTTTAAAATTCTGCTGTATATTAGTTTATGTTCTTGTTTGCTTATCAATCGCAGGAATATATTGGTGTGATTACTAATTTATTTATTTCAATTAATATCTAGCTTCATTAGAATCATTTCATTCTAACTGAAGTTTCATTTTTTGTTTTTTGGAGAATAAATATGTTTTAATTCAGCAACCCAGTCTAACTAGGAACAGGTGTAATGAAGACAGCTCAGTCCCATAATGTCCACCAAAGTATTTGTTACTATTTAGCAGAGAGCAGTTCTTCCTGCTCTGCCACAACGTTGTCCATCTGGTTCTGTTCAGTTCTGTTTGTCTCTGTTTCATATTTTCATGCTTCTACGCGTCATTATTTGGAGTTTCTTTCCTGCTTCTTTTGTTCTGTTTCAGCTCATAATGAGTCGGTCTAACGCCCAGCTGAGGATTGCTGTCTGTCCTCTTCTTCGTTCCTGGCGAGTTTCTCTCAGTCCAACCTGTTTGTGTCTCTGTGTTGATCTCATGCTGCTGAACTCTCATAGAAACTCTGTTTTCTCTGTTTCAGTCAAGATGATCTCAGCTGGGAGGAGAATTCAAACAGAAAGCATCAGATCTGTTGCTGTTTTAAGTCCATTATTCATCATCATGCGTGTTTGTGGAGCACAGCAACCGTGTCTCACCTGCGTGATTCAGCTGATAATCAGCAGGTGAGACCTGCTCTTATCAGGAGGAGGAATGCTGCTGAACAACAACAACATGCCGGACTTCCTGCTGTCCTCAACATTCCTGCTCATGTTCAGCAGTAGTTTTTAAATTGTTTTTGGTTGCTTTAAAGATGGAGATGTAACAGTAAAATGATTTGGGTCTAAACCTGATCACCACTGATCCCTGCAGGACCCAAACAATCTCTTCAGGTGGTGATGAAGCATATCAGTGAACATCAAGGTAGATATGTCCAAGAAGGCTCAGCATCAGAAAATTAAAAAATGGAGGCTCTATTTCCTACGATAAAAGGTCAATCTTACCTCTTGTTTATAGCTGCCCTACAGATTTGATCATGTGATTATTTATGAAATAAAGATGAAGCCAAATTGAAATGTGGTGAAAACCCAAAAACAAGCCCTGAGATATATACTAAATCAAATCCTAGAGAATTTAAAGGAGCGGTTCTTTATTTTTACACCCAGTGGCGTAAAAATAAATGAAAAGCAAAGAAAAACCTCCACATAAAAAGACTATTTGCTTCACAGTCATTATGAATGGTTCTGATTCTCCTGGAGTTGGGTCATAGAGGAGCCATGGAGGTCATGGTGCCTCATGGAGGCTGCCATTTGGACCTGAACGACCCAGAAGGATGGTCGGTAGCACTGGAAGGTAATGGTGGGTTCCATTTACCTCGGATGTCAGAATTTGGACCTGGATAACGATGTTAGATCTGATTTTAGTAGCTAGTGTTAGCATTTTAGCAGCATGTGGGAAAACCTGCCTTTCGTCCCTGAACAACAAACATCAATGACCTTTCTGTCCAAATGTTAGGAGGTCAAACACTGCAGGAACACATCCTAAACAGATGTTCTACTGAACCGTGTTCACCACGGACATAGTGATGTGGTCCAAATCATCAGGAGAAAAAATAAGAGTTTATTTCTTTAAACCAAAGAACAATGTAGTCACACAGCAGCCATATTGGATCTGTAGCTCAGAAGGACAGATTGAAATCACCTCTGTTGTTCAGGCTAGATGTGGAGGAGAAACATGAGCTACATGACCTGTGACCCATTAGATCCAGAGATGTTTGGAGAGCAGTGAGTTACTGAAACTGTTTAAATCCAACAGCATCAGTTTGTTGAACTTTATCCTCCTGAGATAAACTGGAATTTGATGAAGTGTTTTTGATCCTGTTTAAACTCTGTGATTTTCACTTTGAATGAAACCCAGACTGTAAAACTGGAGGCGCCAGGTGGATGAACAGGTGGAGCAGGTGAGGGTGTCACCACCTGGACTGACAGGTAACCTCTCCCTCCATCAGGCCTGACCGGTTGGAGCTTCATTCCTCGCTCTGTGAGGAGCTTCAGGTATAAAGTGAAGAGGAGGAGGATCTGAATGTCACAACGGAGCTCAACCTGACTCAACTCAACCGGACCGGCGCTGACAATCCTCCCTGGTCGAGTGGTTCTAGATAGTTCAACAGCAGTCAGCGCGTTTGTGAAATGTTTAGGACCACTTGATCCGGGTCAAGGAGTTAACTTCTGCAGAACACCTGGAGGTTTTCCAGCGAGACATCAGGTGGAGTTCAGTCTGTCTTCTGTAAGATATTTTTTACTCTTTAGGCTCTTAATACGTGTTTTTAAATTTTTCAAATGATTGAATCACTGTTTATTAGATTAAAAGTTCAACTAAATATGAAGGAAAAACAAAAGTTATCTGTAAAGCAAACATTAATCTTTTCTGATCTGAATGTTTTGAGCTTTTTCTGATCACATTGACTTCCTGATAGGCCTTCATTAGAGAAATGATTATAAAATATAAAACAAATCTTCCTAAAATGTGAAACAATGAAATAGATAATAAGTGTGTTTGCAGCTGTTTAATAAGTTTGGATGTCTGGAAATGTGTTACGTGTTGCTCAGTGAAATGATCTCTTCTTTATTAGGAATTAGGAATTACAAAATGTCTGTTGTTTTTCCTCCTACTGATGTAACATACTTTCTGTTCTCCAGCCCGGTTAGTTGCTTTACTGCTTTTCAGTTTCAGGTTGCAGATGATAGATTGTCTTTTGTTTTTAGCGTTTAAAAGTTGTATAATTTCCACCTAAAATGTTCTTGTATGTTTGGAAAAATAAAGCGTTCCTCTGCACACTCCGTTCTATTTGTTGGTGTTTCCTGGTTATGATGTTCAGCTGAGTTCGTTCTTTCAACCTATTTCCTGACTTTAACTAAACCACATCCTAACGAGTAAATATTCCTAATCCTGCTCACTGATTGGCTACTGAAGCACATTTATCATGAGGTCATTTCAGGTTCAGGATTTTGTTTTAAGATGATTTACCTATGTGTACCTATCACCATGGTAACACATGTCAAACCAGCTCCTCCAGACTAATTAACTCACTTACAGCGAAAAAGAAAGAATGAGTTTCAGTTTAACTTTTAAATCCCGTCATCAACCCTCAGGTCCAGAATAAATTCCTGTGATCTCCCAGTAACACCTTGATCATTAAAAATAAGGAATTACTGAAAATCAATCGTTTTATGTTCTTTAATTATAATTTTGTAAAACATTAACGACTCACTGGACTCCAGCTGAAACAATTTTTAAACGTTCCCAAACTTTGTTTATTATTTTGGGCTTGTTTGTTCACTATATTTGGCTTTTTATAAATGTACATGTGTACTAGCACTACTACTACTACTACTACTACTACTAGTAATAATAAGAATAAGAATAAAATGGTAATAACAATAAAAATAAAAATAACAAGAAGAAGAAGAAAGGGAATATAATCTCAAAAGTTAAATTGTTTAAATCTATGAATCATTTAAACCATGGGTTTCCAACATGTGGCCCGGGGGCCATATGTGGCCCCAGGATTAGTCTGTGTGGGAATGATACAGATTGGATCCATCAGCACAAAAGGTTGATAGAGATGGAGACGACTTTTACTTACAGCAAAATTATTACAGATAAAGACATTTTAGGCACAACACAAAGTATTCGTCTTTCAACGACCAACTTTCTTCCGTTCTCTTTCATTTCATAGTAAATAGGACCACATGTATCCAGTGACCTTTACTCAACCCAGACCAGTATGATTTACACATCCTTTTCCTACAAAAAATGACTACTTTATGAAAATAAAATATTGGATGTTCAAACTATTGTTGAGCAGCTAATAAAGAAATTCAAAACCTCTGAGCTGACAGTTTTGACCCACATGACAAAAAGTTTGTACACTCCTGATTTAAACCATGTGTCAGATTTTATCATCGCCTCTGGTCCAGGGTTAGTTCTTGGCTTTATAACATTACTTCTATGTCTGGTTAATCTGCTGCTGTTTAGCATGAGTGGTTGTTCCTTAGTTCATCTGTGAATTCATACCAGGTGGTTCTGACTGTTCAAACCTGAGAGTTTCCAGTCTGCAGTCTGGATCCTCCGGTCCGGGCAGCTCTACTGAGAACTCTGGACTGGACTGGAGCGCAGAGAACAGGACAGATCAGTACCGCTGTCCTGTGGAACCTGAAGGAACATTTTGCCTCCAAACATTCATACAAGCAGGAAACATTTAGTGATAATTTAACTCCTTAATTAAAAGCCATAAAATATGAGGATTTTTTTACTTTTTTAAACACAATTGCTGATTGCTGAATAATACGACAGTAAAGCTGGATCAGTTGAAGCTGTCTGAGCAGCTTTTAATAACTTCTTCAGGGTTTGAAGTGACACCAAAACCGGTTGGACCAGGAAGCCAGATGCACTTCTGAAGACTGTCCACTAGATGGAGCCAATTTCTCACTGAAATAATGTATTCGACCTTTACAGACAGCAGTTCAGCAAAAATATTTACTTCCAGTGAGCAGGAAGATGACTGATCGGAAGCTCAATGGAGGCACAGCAGATCCAACCAGTAAAATATAACCAGTACAGGTCATGTTCCGAGCTCTTTAAAGAGATCTGAAAAAACATTCCTGATATTTTTAACCAGAAATACCTGAACAGACAACCAGCAACAGGAATGTGCAGGTGAGCAAAATTTGTCTCAAGAATGTGGAAACCTTTCTGCAGAACATTTTAAAGCAGAAACTTTACACCATACTAAAAGACAGCCATGGACGGTTGTCCTACGTGTTTCTGTGATGAACAGTGATGGACTGGCAACCTGTGCAGAAGATTACTGTCGACTGCTGAGACGAGATGCAACATTGCAACCGGGCTGCAATCTGGATTAAATGGTGGTCTGGCATGATGACAACCAGCTGAAACATTCAGCACAGTTAGAAGATAATTCCATTACTTACCCACTGAGTGCTGAAAACTTACATATCTCAATTTAATTAGCAGGATCTATGATCCATAGTAGAAAAGGTTCCCTTATTATGGATTAAAGGACACAGAAAGTGGACCCTGTAGGTCCGAATGTCAAGCACAAGTTGCAGCTTCAGTTTTTTTGGACATTATTATACATAAACTGTTGACATGTAACAGTTTACAATGTAATTTTATCCCATAATAAGTCAGGGGCCTGAAAATGACCATGCAACAGATACAGAATGAAATGAATAAAATGTATATAATTTATTATAATCAACAGTCATATTCAGTTAATAGTATTTTTATTAAATAAGAAAAATACTGAGGAAACAGAAAGACACCAAGGCTGTTGGCAGACTGATCACCTGATCTTCCTGCAGGCTAATTCTGTAGCAACAGAGTCAGATCCGGGTTACTTTATCAAAGGCTCGTTTTCAACCTGGAGGTAAAAGCGGCATGAAAACTTCAAGCAGAAAGACCCCAAGTTGGGATTCAAATCCAAGACCTTTTTGCCTCAAGGCAACAGTGCTACCACCAGCTCCACCATGCATACTTGGGTTCTCACCAGGTACTCCGGCTTCCTCCACCAGCCTAAAAACATCTGGTATCTCTAAATTTTCCTTTGGTAAAAGTGTGTGCAGGGTCAAACACATTCTGCCGTCATGGTCCAGAATCAGCCCTGAATTATCTGGACTGTAAGCGGTACCACCATCTATATTAACCAGCTGACTATAGATGATATGAGCCAGCTAGCCTCACTAATATTAACTAATCAGTTATGTTCAGTCATGTGTTGAGACCGTATCTCCACTCAGTAGTTGTGTAACTCGGTGTCAGTCCAGTGGATCTCATCTGAGTCTTTCCCGTCCAGCAGTCTGAAGCTTCACGCCTCAGTGACATCATTCTCCCCCAGCCGTCCAAACCTTTCCTTCTCCTTCATCCCTGTTGTTTTCAGAGAAGAGATTTAATCAGAGGCTGAAGCAGCATCTCTCTGAGAAGTCAAAGAGTTTATTCAAGTCTGTTTGGAGGGTTTTTTAGCTGAAATGGGCTCACAGTACTGGAACGCAGCTCAGGGACGCAGACCCGACTACAGGAGGTACACAGTAAGTATGAAACTCCTTGTTACAAGCAAGGAAACCTTCATTAGCTTTATCTACAGAGCCTGGGAGCAAAAACAAGTCAAAGAAAATTGTTCAACTTTATGTTTTTAACTTCATAAGACTGGCTGAATTTGCTTCATTTTGCAGCATAAAGCAGAAAATCTCTAAAACTGCTTCTTATGTTATAAAATCAGTTAATTTGAACTTAGATTAAAGAATCAATGAACACAAAGGCTGATCTGGACACTAATGGATCTAATTACTGTTTAAACCTCTGATAATTTTCTGTTAATTCTGTAAGATTTCCCACCATTCAGTGGACTAAATAAACTAAATGTTATTCATTGACGGTACGTTTACTTCCAAACTGCTTTATGCTCTTGATATTTTCAGAGAATCATTGAAGGGTTTGATGACATCAGCAATAATAAACGGCACAACATTCGTTATTTTACATACTTAAGTTATTTTAACAGTTAGACATGTGTTTAAAACTGACTGATATGTCTGTCTGAAGGAAATCTAGATGCTGGTCTAGTTATCAGCTAATTATCATCTTTTTAAAACCAGTAAAAATTCATTTTTAAATTTCTCACAGCCCCGCCTGGAAATCAGGACCTAATACCAGTAATAGGATCCGATGATAGACCGGTCAGTATGTTTCAGTCTGTGCAGATTCATTCTGGACTGAATTCAAGCTTTTCAATCAGCAGCTTTATCAGCACACATGCATGAATAATGACAAACCTCTGCAGACGTCATTACAGTTAGAACACCGGATGAAACCACAGAGCTAAACTGAATAAACAGCATCAAAGTGAAAACTCTGTCTGTCTTGTGCGAACTTTGTCCTCATCTTTCTGGCAACAGGTGGTGGAGGGGGAGACTCCTCTGCCTCTGGGCTCCACATGTCACAGGAAACGCCTGCGTTCCTCAGGCGAGGAGGAGGTCGAGGAGGCCCGAAGGAGCTGCGCCCGGCGGCCGAACCCCGAAGGTTCGCTGTCAGCCAGCGAGCTGAGCTGCTACGGCAAGCCGGAGGAGAAGAAGCAGCAGAGACTGTGTCAGCGCTGCCACATCATGGCGTCGCAGCTGAACAGACAGGCTGCTGCTCTGGCTGACTCAGCATCAATGAAGGTCAGGAGAAAAACACAACATGAAGTCATTCGTTGTTTTCTATGAAAACAAGAATCAGCAACTCAGCAGGTACTTTCTGACTGCAGGGTCCTCGTCACATTTAAATTTAGTCCTTGTTCCCTTTAGCAGCACCAGAATTTTAATGGGTCAAGCTTCAGACCCGGTACTTTCTGAACTATCAATGCCTAAGGCTTGTTGGGGTCCTGTTTCCTGAAAGGTTTTGGTGCTGACCTGATCCATCTGGGTTGATTCAAACAGTTAAGTGATCAAATCATTCATCTCAAAGTTCTAGAGGAGCTCACCGTTAAACTGCTCATTTAAACCCGATGTGCTGAACAGAGATGCATCAAGAAGAAGAAGACATGGTTCTGCCATCACCTTCTACATGTAAAAATGCTTCCCTACTGTAAACATCAGCTGCTTGTGCTGATGATCACTTGCTCGCATTCACTAGACTGAAAAGAAATCAGAAAAGTGAGTTCAGGACCTATCGAGAGTCTTTGCTGCAAAGGAAATACAGCATGACTGCTAAACAACTGAGACAAAACTCTGTTCCACTTCTTCAGCAATATAAAATTCATTCATGAACGTTCAGATTGGTGAGTCTTTTATGAAGGAACCATGTGACAATAGAACCAAAAGGCCTAAACGTGACCTTCACTCAGAGTATTGAACCTGTACCATTCAGGATCATCAATGCAACTGAATAAAACGGAAATACCGATCCAACCAGACTTCTGTAGCTGCTCTTCTTCTGCGTTGCTGTGGTAGTTCTTCTTCTATCGCTGTGTTCCTAGGAGTGTATTAGTAGTTAGATGAGCAAACCAGAACTGCAGCCTCTGCTCTGATTCATCCCAAAGGTGTTCAAGAAGGTTGAAGTCAGGACTCTGCAGGCCAGTCAAGGTTTTCTACACCTGCAGCCATGGAGGTTGTTGGAACACCAGAACTCATTGGTTTGGTGCTGTGACCCAATACCTTTGGCAATATAGTGCATATATGACACACAATCTCGTCATCATAGGAAAATGGAAAAAATGTTTTGCACATTCTGTTCAGAAATCTAGTTTAGGCAAAGCTCAGCTAATATTTTAAGGTTGTTTAAAAGATTTAAACACATTGTTATGTAGTAATTTATTAATGTCTTATGGTAGCCTAGGCCACCTGCTGGCATAAATGATAACTACATTTGCCAAAAATCCACAGATCTGTTCTGATGCTTCCTGTGTCTGTTAAATACGACAAAAGATGCATCATGATGCAGCGCTTGGTTGCTCTGAAGCCATCGCTCCACTCCTTGTTCTAGAGATTCTTACAAATCGAATCGTCTACCCGGTCCGCATGAGAACCAGGTTGAACTCAGATCCGACACTTTCCTGTGGGTGTTTAACCTGCTGATCACCTCTTGTAGTTGGAGTTTACAGTAAATCTCTTGGAGAACCGTCTCAGCATGCAGATAAGTTGGTAAGTAGGTGGTTAGGTAGAGGAAAACAGGATTGCAGTCCAACCTCACCTAGCTATGTTGCTGATTTAAATCCCAGCTACTGGTGTTGACCTCTATAGCTACCTTTGACCCTTTATTATTAGACACAAAGAAGCCCAACTAAAAGGTCTGACAACCAGATCAATACGACCATAGAGTGGCACATAAACACGGTACAGTAACTAATGTGCAGAAGACACTGCATGGACCAAAAACAATAAACCAGAATTCAGTAAAACAAATTACATGGTTGTTGGGGCAAAAAAGGATTTAAAGCAATAAATAGAACATATTTTTTATTTGTATGTTTTTAAGGATATTCACGTGTTCTGCTGGGACTTGGGACTCTGCTGGGCCTGAATGTTGACCCGTATTATAGACATTTGAGAGATCCGCTGTGGTCGTTGTGTTTATTTTCAGTTAAACAGGATTTATTTGTCTCATAAATGCTTGGATGCTGTTTTTGTTCAGAATTTCATTCTGCAAGTGTCTCCAGTTCTTTTAATCCAAACTATGCCATATCTGCCGGCTTCAGTCTCTAGGTCCGAGTCCGAGTCCGAGTGTCAGTGAAGTGAGTTTGATGTTGAGCTCCTCTGTCAGGTCGTTGAGTCGAAGCGTGACCATCAGAGCAGCTCACATCTCTGCCGGGCTAAGCGAGCTTCACTCTCTGCTGTTTAATCTCTCGCTCGATGATTTCTCCACTGAGGTGACCTTGCTTGCTCGCTCTCCCTGTTTCATCTCAAGCTCTCTCGCCCACTGAGCTGCTCCCTGAGCCACACACTTTGGTGAGCCTGCAGCGTTAACAGTTAACTTCATTTACTGGATTCCTCCTGTTGTTTCCATCATCCTGGAGGGGATTCAGGTTAAAGTGGGGAATGAAACTGTTTAAATGTCAACTGACTCATTAAAACATGCATTCCTGACTGAAAATGCCAGCCCAGGCTCACTGCAGAACTTTCTACAGCAGCTCTCAGACTCCCTGCCTTTGTAAAACGCTAAGCGATGCCATTTTGAAATGATTTGTATAACCTGAACATAAAAAGAAAAAACTAAACAAATCTGTAAATCAAGCAGGAGCTAAACTGAAGAGAAGGAACCATAACATGTGTTCGATATCCAGAACCATCCTGGTGACTTTCACTTGTGTTTCCTGGATTCTCGCTCCTCTTTGAACACTGACTCTATAAAACCAACATGGACCTCAGCCAATTAGCAGCTCTCACCATCTAGTGGAGTTCCTCTTTTCCCCTCTAGATGGTGCTTTGACCAAATTAAAGCCAAGTGGCTACTAGTAACAGGTCGTAGTGGCCAATCTGACTTAATGTTGGTGTAAAATTAAACTGCCAGACTGTCGATGCAGCCGATGTGAAAGGTTCCCAAATAAAAGTGCAGATAATATGAAGATCACATGAAATTGGATCCAGATTGGAGCAACATGTCCTGTCCATCATCTTCTAACATGTTTTAGCTTCTTGGACCCAAAGTACCAAGCATTAAAGGTTCTGTGAAGCATTAGTAAATGTAGGCTGTTTTTGCTGCTACAATCATGTTTTTACTGAAATTGCAGTGAAACAAATACCAAGAAACACACAAATATGAAAAGAGCTGCTGAGCGTTTCCATCCTGCAGTCCAGGAACCCATTTTAAGCTGCAGAACAGTGAAGCGTCGCTGGCTTTCTGCCCTCAATGTGTGGCTTAAGATAGAAATGAACCAATAATGTTCAGGGACTCTTTCAAGACCCTGAACGTGGTTTTGGAAGATGGATCAGTGAATTTCTGTCCGACCCATTGTTCTGTTCATCCATTCTGTCATTCAATCCCTTCATATATGATGAGAACTTGGATTTCACTCTTCTCTCCAGCTCCTTTTAGGGTCCAAACAGATTCTCAGGTATGGACATGTTCTCTGTCCAGCAGGTTCCAGCTAATGGATCTGGTGAAGGAGATCCATTTTATCTGCTTGCTTATGGGATTTTGTTCTTTCTGTTAAGACTCATGTCTAACACCAGGGATAAGGTTAGATGGACCTGTGAATTGGTAGCCTTGCCTTTGCCTTGGCTCCTTGACCATCAAAGAGGAACATAACCCTTAGTGAAGATGACACCCAGAACATTTCATCCATTATAAGCGAAACGCCTCCCTTTTGATGCCCAAACTCAAAGCTAAGCCAAAAATACAATTTATCACAATCTGTCATTTAGGTCCAGTTCATGCTATGGATCAGGCTTTGAAGAGTCAGGCTGGCTTAGGCTTGTCCTGACCTAAACCAGTTGAAGTCCACTTCACAGCTAACCACTGATTAGGGTCAGGCCTAGCAGAGTCCAACAGTGACCTCCAAGCCGATGTGTTGACTGCTTTTCTTTCTTCTCCGTGGTGTTCATCATCTGGAAGAGAAAACAATGAAACCAAAGATGACTGAAGCATCCTTCGAACCAGGTATGGTGATATAGTTTACTTCATAATCTTGACTTGCAGTTAAAGTCCAGAAGAACTGTCTCGTCAGCACAAAGAAGAACTTTATGGTCCGAACTTCATGACCTTAACCAGGCCTGCTAAGCATCATGGACTCCGTCCGGCCGGTCATTGTTCTGGTTTTTGCCACAGGTTATTCTCTTTGAGAAAAGATTCATTTAAAGCATCTTTGTGACACGTTGTACTCCAGGTGTTGGAGGATCATCTCGGTTCAGAACAGAACCTTTAAAACATCTCCTTCTCTGCTCTTCATGATGGGTTCATCCATGTGTGACAGGCTGCTTCATGGAAACGGTGACTAACAGCAGCAGGTGCTGAAGGTCACAATCTTCCTGTCTGAGTTTCTGCTGATCCAGAGTTTTCAGAGGAGGCTTCTTCACTCTGCAGCTCTGTCTTCCCCCTCTCTTTCCCCCCTTTTCCTATCTGCCTACTTTTAAAAAATGACAAAAATAAAAGCCACTGATGCCGGAAAAAAACAAATCTTAAAAAAAACTTGATCCACTGATATCCAAGCTATCAGTCATCGATCTGCAGCAGCTCCTCTGCTCCCTCCCTCTCTGGTCCTCGATCTGAACCATCCTGGCCCGGCTCTGCCAGGATGCATCACCTTCAACACGACCACTTAGCTGCTCAGGATTGGACCAATGCGGAGCGCTGAGTCTGTCCTTGCTACACTAACGAGCATCAGAGTCCGGTCTGAAGCTCCAAGCGGCTCCGAGCCTTAAAGTCTCGATTTGATGAGCTGCAGTGAGGGTCCGATACCTCGCAGGGCAGACTGAGATCAGATCTCTGGTTAATTTCATTTAATGGTCTTTATCTTTGTAATTACTGCTGTCCCATAACTTCCTCAGTTAACGCTTTGACACATGTGGAAGAGGAACTTACAGTGAAGAAATTATTGCTTTCATCCAGTTTAAAACCAAAGATTTTTGTCTTTTCCTCTGTTCTGGAAAGAATATTTGTAGGCAGGAATTTGGATGTCTTTAGGTAGATTAATCATTTGGACACTATTCGACTGACCTCTCTCTCTTCCCTTTTATTTAAAAATGGAAATATTAGATTTGATATTTTAAGGTCACAGGAACAACTGGACCAGCCTGTAGAGGACAGAGTCAATACATTCTGCCCCAAAGGAATAAAAACTGAAAATCAGGATTCATTTCAGCATCCTTGACCCACAACCTTCACCTCCTTTTTTCTAGATTCTCGTCCCTCTTGTTCTGTTCTCAGTTTCCACATCGTTGCTTCATTCAGAGACCTTCTTTTCTACAGAACTACTAATAACTGCATTTCACAGAGGCGCACCCAGGTGTGTTGCTGCTGCACCAACATTAGGTCTCCTCTTCTGGTTAATCTTTCTCTTAATTTTCTCTCAGTTTGTTTTTATCAGTGAGGTGGGGGCCGGTGACAGGGGGCCCGAAGCTGCAGAAATAACAGCCTGTTCAACAAACAGCTGCTTGGAAGCAATCCAGTTTATAAAATAAAGTTAAACAGCTGCTATTGTTGTGTTTCCTAATGACTAAGGAGTAAAATAGAAGCTAAAGAATAAATGAATGGGGTCCATGCACCTCAGTAACCAATAATCAGTATGAACACCTCTGTAAAAGCACAATGCCAGGCTGGAAAGACATCAGCAATAAGAATATTAAATGTCAATTAATCTGCTGGGACGAAGATTATTCACACATGCAGCTACCAAACTCCCCAGCAGAGGACGCCCCTGAGCTCCATCTCAGACTCTACAGGCATCAGTTAGCAGGTTAAAGGTGAAAGGTCATGACAGGACAAAAAGACAAAAGTTTGGAAGAAATGACAGAAATGGCCTCTTCTTAATAAAAAGAATTTGGCCGAATAAATCCGGTTTGCAAAGCTTCATCTGAATGAAAAACAAGATTTCTGGAAGATTGTCCTTCAGACAGATGAGACCAAAGCAGAGATGTTTGGTCATGATGCACTGCTCCATGTTGGAGAAAACCAGCATATCGGTGCAGTCACCTTCTACCAGCTGTCAAGCAAAGTAGTGGCAGTGTGATGATGTGTTTTATTTATTTTATTTTTTTGCATTTAAATTCAGATGTGGAACATGAACTTATCTGTATGCAAAAATACTCCAGAGTCAAATATAAAACCATCTGTCTGACAGCTGAATCTTGGTCCAACTGGGTCATCAACAGAACAATGATCGGCTGGATAAACAGAGTCAAGGTGCTGCACTGGCCTAGTCAAAGTCCGGACCTGAACCTGATAGAAATGCTGCGGTGGGATCATCAGAGAGCTGAGCAGAAACAAATGCCTCCAAACCTGAATGAACTGAAGCAATGTTGGGAAGATGAGGAGACCAAGATTCCTCCATGAAGATCTGAGAGACTAATACAGTCAGACAGGAAATGAAAAGGGGATGAAGATGCAACTTCCTGTGAGCACTGCTGACGAGAATGAATTTCAGAGATTAAATAAATTACACAAAAACATTTTTTGATTCCTAAAATCTTTAAAACACCTCAAAGTATTTTATTTTTACTGACAAAAAATGGAATCAGGTAAAACAAAGAAAATATAATGAAAAATGGAGAAAAACATCGGAAACAATCAGAAAAACCAATTTCTGAAACATATTCCTTTTATTTAATTAGAAGGAATAAAAAAAGATAAATTAGAGATCAGTGACATAATTTTATAAAAGTACATTTGTAGCACGGTGGTGCAGTTGGTAGCACTGTTGCCTTGCAGCAAGAAGGTCCTGGGTTTGATTCCTGCCGGGGTTCTTTCTGTGTGGAGTTTGCATGTTCTCCCTGTGCATGCGTGGGTTCTCACCGGGTACTCCGGCTTCCTCCCACAGTCCAAAGACATGCAGGCAGGTTAATTGAGGACTCTAAATTGTCCCTAGGTGTGCATGTGAGTGTGCATGGTTGTGTCTGTGTTGCCCTGTGATGGACTGGCGACCTGTCCAGGGTGAACCCGCCTCTCGCCCATAGACTGCTGGAGATAGGCACCAGCTTCCCCGTGACCCACTATGGAATAAGCGGAAGAAAATGACTGACTAGCATTTGTCTACATTTTTATTTTATTTTCTGTGGATTTTTGTTTAGATCTGACTTGTTTTCATTCCTTGAAAATGTGAAGAAATAATCGAAGGGTTTCCCTTCTGTTATTGGTGGGAACTTCAGTCTGCATCTTCATCTGAAGTTCTCATTTGTGTAAAATCTGATTTTGTTGTTCCAGGCTTTAGATGAAAGGCATCGTCATGTTCCTGTGCTGCCTGCAGCCTCTAAATAAACCCGAGAACAGAGACGTTTCGCCGCTCGGCTTGTGATTAATGAGATAATTAGAGCTCAGGGAGGGAGTTCAGCTCCTTCAAACATCCTGAAAACAGTCATTAGCATGCACAAGTGTCTCTCATATCCAGGCAGGAGGATTAATGCGCTGACAGATGAGGGCTTTAACTGAAACATCTCAGCTGAATAAAAATGATTACTGCTGACTGATGTTGGTTTTTCTGCTGTTCAGAGAAGATTTTCTAGCCTTCCTGTGGAGGAGAAGTGACCATATTTAAAAAAAAAACAACAACATCAATTTGGCAGATTTACTTTAGTTTGGGGTTTTATTCGTGTATAAAGTTGAGTAAAGTCACTGGAATTGGTAACTGGAGCATTAATTGAGCTTTTTTCAGTCTTTGTACTTTCAGAAGACACTGATCCATCTGACAATTTATCACTAGTGATTTCCATCAGAAGATCAGAACCAGGTTCTTTTCAACCATAACAAGCTGATGTTGAGCAGACACCTGCAGAGGAAGCCCTTAGTGTGTGTTGTTGTGTAGCTGATGTGCTCTATTGGCCCTGATGTGTCTTCATCCTGCAGAGCGAGATCAGAGCTGAAGCTTGTTGAGGTTTAATTCAGTCTCATCGAGGCTGCAGGACTCTTCATTAGTGTCTGTGTCCACTTTCATTTCTCTTCCTGCCAGTCAGCAGAGGTCAGGCTGTCAGCTGACGGCATCCATTCTCCTCAGACGCTGCATCACCTGGAAGGAGGAGACCATTGTCAACCAAAAACACATCAACGAATGGTCGTTTAGTTGTGGTTGACAGCAATAAACTGACAACCACAAAACAAAGTCCTTCTGAGCCCCAGAATGTATCTTTCTAGTCTCTGTCTTTAGCTGCTTGGTCTATAAACTCTGGTTCTAGCATCATTCAAATAAAGACGCAGCCTCAGTTGTTTCTGAGTTTTTTGGAGAAAACGAGGCAGGTTGACCCTAAAACAGTCTGATATCAAAGCTGCAAACTGAGCGAGAACATCTGACTTCCTGTGATTTATGCCTCACTGTTGTTCTGATGATTCGGACCATCATCTCCCATCTGCCAGAACCGGCTTTCTGACACACCAGGGACAGGGTGGCTTCACCTGCAGGATCGCTTTGTGTTCAGATTTAAACTCTGAGGAGGTGGGACAGGACGTGATGTCAGAGTGGCTGCAGGGTCACAGCTGGTCGCCCACCCCTCTGTCATGGCAGTGAATAGACAAAGATTTAAAGCTCAGATGGAGGAGCAGACTGCTGGTCTGGAGTTCCTGCTCAGAGCTGCAGAAGCTTCAGGACCAAACAGATGAAGGAACTCAGAGGTCAGAGGTAAACTTTGGATATTTTAACATTGTTTGTGTTCATTATCCAGGTTTTGTGAATGTTTCCTGCAGTTCTTCAAAGGTGTGGACCAAGACTTTCTCTACAGTAAAGGCTTTATGCTTGTTGTTTTCTGGTATTCTTTGCTGACTGCAATAAATTACAGAGAAGCTGCTTTTATTTTGAAAATGAGATCAGTTCAGTTGAAAGGTGAGCAGCAGATTCACAGAACAAATGCTGGAGCTGCTGAAGGTGAATTTTGGCAGGAGTCAGGTGATCAGTAGCCATCAAGTAGAAGAAGACAAGTCCTCTGAGGTCAACATTACAATAGATGTTCATGAGGTGGGTGAGGAAGATGAAATCTGTTGGATGTGAGGAGGAGAAGATGAAGGATAGGTCCTGCTGCATGAAGCAGAATATAAATATGGTGAACAGGAATCGGTTCTGTGGCTGAAAACCAGAGCTGCTGAGCTTCAGTGATCTGGATCTTCATCCAGCTGATGAAGAGTTTAAAAGCGATGATGAGAAGATCAACCTTTCTTCATGATGTCAAACTATAAGATCTCAGCAGCTGGAGGATTTTTACTGAACATACAGGTCCTTCTCAAAATATTAGCATATTGTGATAAAGTTCATTATTTTCCATAATGTCATGATGAAAATTTAACATTCATATATTTTAGATTCATTGCACACTAACTGAAATATTTCAGGTCTTTTATTGTCTTAATACGGATGATTTTGGCATACAGCTCATGAAAACCCAAAATTCCTATCTCACAAAATTAGCATATCATTAAAAGGGTCTCTAAACGAGCTATGAACCTAATCATCTGAATCAACGAGTTAACTCTAAACACCTGCAAAAGATTCCTGAGGCCTTTAAAACTCCCAGCCTGGTTCATCACTCAAAACCCCAATCATGGGTAAGACTGCCGACCTGACTGCTGTCCAGAAGGCCACTATTGACACCCTCAAGCAAGAGGGTAAGACACAGAAAGACATTTCTGAACGAATAGGCTGTTCCCAGAGTGCTGTATCAAGGCACCTCAGTGGGAAGTCTGTGGGAAGGAAAAAGTGTGGCAGAAAACGCTGCACAACGAGAAGAGGTGACCGGACCCTGAGGAAGATTGTGGAGAAGGGCCGATTCCAGACCTTGGGGGACCTGCGGAAGCAGTGGACTGAGTCTGGAGTAGAAACATCCAGAGCCACCGTGCACAGGCGTGTGCAGGAAATGGGCTACAGGTGCCGCATTCCCCAGGTCAAGCCACTTTTGAACCAGAAACAGCGGCAGAAGCGCCTGACCTGGGCTACAGAGAAGCAGCACTGGACTGTTGCTCAGTGGTCCAAAGTACTTTTTTCGGATGAAAGCAAATTCTGCATGTCATTCGGAAATCAAGGTGCCAGAGTCTGGAGGAAGACTGGGGAGAAGGAAATGCCAAAATGCCAGAAGTCCAGTGTCAAGTACCCACAGTCAGTGATGGTCTGGGGTGTCGTGTCAGCTGCTGGTGTTGGTCCACTGTGTTTTATCAAGGGCAGGGTCAATGCAGCTAGTTATCAGGAGATTTTGGAGCACTTCATGCTTCCATCTGCTGAAAAGCTTTATGGAGATGAAGATTTCATTTTTCAGCACGACCTGGCACCTGCTCACAGTGCCAAAACCACTGGTAAATGGTTTACTGACCATGGTATCACTGTGCTCAATTGGCCTGCCAACTCTCCTGACCTGAACCCCATAGAGAATCTGTGGGATATTGTGAAGAGAACATTGAGAGACTCAAGACCCAACACTCTGGATGAGCTAAAGGCCGCTATCGAAGCATCCTGGGCCTCCATAAGACCTCAGCAGTGCCACAGGCTGATTGCCTTCATGCCACGCCGCATTGAAGCAGTCATTTCTGCAAAAGGATTCCCGACCAAGTATTGAGTGCATAACTGTACATGATTATTTGAAGGTTGACGTTTTTTGTATTAAAAACACTTTTCTTTTATTGGTCGGATGAAATATGCTAATTTTGTGAGATAGGAATTTTGGGTTTTCATGAGCTGTATGCCAAAATCATCCGTATTAAGACAATAAAAGACCTGAAATATTTCAGTTAGTGTGCAATGAATCTAAAATAAATGAATGTTAAATTTTCATCATGACATTATGGAAAATAATGAACTTTATCACAATATGCTAATATTTTGAGAAGGACCTGTAGCTGAGTCAGATACAGAAACATTAAACGGTAGATAGATAGATAGATAGATAGATAGATAGATAGAGGAGCAAACAGAGCAGAGGGGTGAAAGTAGCTGCAGGACCTCAGATATAAAACCTGTTTCTGAGCTGCTTGTGATGAACAGACTCTGGAGCTCTGGGTCACCGTCTGCTGTTTCTGCAGCCGTCTGCTCGGCTGTAAAGTTATTTCACTCTGACACTTGTGACCTCGGCTGACGACTGCTGACTCGTGTCGACGGGAGGTCAAACCCCGACACACACGCATGGCAGTAAATCTGCAGCGCCTCTACAGACGCAGACAGTTTTATGTCCTGCTGCTGCTGCACAGGAGGAGAAGCTTTCCTCAGGCTGAGCAGCTGGTTGGTGATCAGTGATGGAGATTTGCTCTGTCTGCTGCAGATCAGACTCAGGCAGAGTCTTTGTGCAGAAAACATAAAGCTGAATAAAAAACTGGAGCAGCTGCTGCATCAGAAAGAGTCCAAACGTTCGTTCAGTCAGAGGAAAACTCTTTCAAGAACAAATGTCCTTCAGGTCTCGGACATACAGTGCTGTGAAAAAGTATTTACCCCCTTACAGAAATGTTTCACATAATTAAAGACATTTTAATAACAGATAAAGAAAACCCCAGTAAACACAAAGAGCAGCTTTCAAATTATGATTTTAATTATTAAAAGTTCTTTTAAAGTTCAGCAGCATTCCCTCATTCTGAGCAGCCATGTGGCCACAGTGAAAAGGAACAACTCCCCTTAACTAGGAAAACACACCTGGCCTGAATAATTGGGTCATTAAGACAACTCTGTAGAACCTGACTGCATGAGGAGGTACTTTGATTCAGATCAGGTGGACCAGTTACACCATCTAAAGGCTGCAGGACACCAGCGCTCAAAGCCTGGAGTTTAAGACGTCTGATTTACCTGGAGGTCCTCGAAGAACCTCACAGATCAGTACAGATGGTGATGTTGATCTCACCCAGGGAAGCAACGGTTGAACCCACGATTTGTGCTCTGCAGCTTAAGATTTCTTTGACATTCCCACTTCTGTTGCTGCTTCTTGTTTATTTTTGCTGTTATTTTAACGTGATGATGAGGAAGAAGCTGATGTAACTGAATGTTAGCATATATGCAGCTGAGGGATCTGACATCTGTTTAAAATGTACCATAAAAACAATAAATCTTCTGTGTCACCCTCCATGGTCTCTCTGTAACCCCCCCAGGACCCAGCCTACGCCTCCTTCATCTTCGATAACCTCCACCGCCTTCAGTGGCCTCATCATGGCCACCATGCTTCCTCTGACTCCCGCTGTGATGTCTGCGGCACCGCTTATCAGCAGCTGAGGCGTCTCGCTCTCCGTCGGGCTCTGGGCATCAGCAGGGAGATGACCCCTTGCCCCGCCACCCCCAACGCCCCCACCACCACTGCTACGACCTCCCCCTCAGAGGGCCCCTGGGAGGTAGATGAGCTCCTGTTGAAGCAGCAGAGATGGATGCATGGCGAGGAGCAGCAGCAGCACGGGGGCGGAGCTCGATGGGGCTGGGGCGGCGTACAGAGCACTTACCTGGGAGGGGGTGGAGTCAAGGGGCTTGCCACGGTTACACCCCTGAATGCACATAACTACCTGGAGGGGGTGTGGAGGGTGTCATGCTGCAGACCTAAAGTTCATCAGACTACGGTAAGCATGGAGGGACAAACAACCACTGTGTATGAGAGCATGTTGTTGGATTTGCCTGTTTAAAACCCACAGACCGAATCTGAAGGACTTCCACAGGTTCTTATTTCCCAAACACACGTCAAGAACAAGAGATGCTCATGTTCTTACAGAACAATCACTGCAAGCTGAAGAAAATCTCTAACAGAAGGTTAGGATTGAACAGATTAAGTGATTTTTTTCCTTACTCAGTGACCATTTTATTTTAACACTTATGCAGTTGCTTGGTTGTGTGGAAGAATTTTGTTTTGCATGAAATTAAAACCCAAATAGATGTTTTTCTATTGTTTTGTTTTTCTAATAAGAAACTCCAGGATCTAATTTCAGTCTTTTTGTTTGACATATGTTCTGCTTGGTGCTGTTTACGTCAGACAACTTGAACATATCTGAAATGTTTTTACCAGTGTGTCAGTCTTGCCTTGCTGTACTGGTACCTCACAAGCAGGCTGGTTTATGATTCTGCTCCTGTTTCTGTGAGGGAGGTTCTCTGTCTTCAGCAAACAACCCCAGCATTCAGCTTCACATTAGTTTCATTCTGGGTGGATGATTAAACTCTCATTAGGAGCTGGCAGGCAGGAAGCAGTCCTTGCTTTTGTAGCTGCTGTCTGGGGAAGACAATCACCTTCAGTTTTTAACAGAGGGGTTATGTTGAGAGGCTGTGAACAGTGAGTATCCTACATGCAGAAAAAAAACATTCAAACATGTTAAAGAGTATCTGTTGACAGTGACTCTGATAGAGGAGTAATTATTTCCACCCCAGTAAGGTACAGTGCCTTGCGAAAGTATTCGGCCCCCTTGAACTTTTCAACCTCTTGTCACATTTCAGGCTTCAAGCATAAAGATATAAAATTCTAATTTTTTGTGAAGAATCAACAACAAGTGGGACATAATCGTGAAGTGGAATGAAATTTATTGGATGAGTCAAACTTTTTTAACAAATACAAAACTGAAAAGTGGGGCGTGTAATATTATTCGGCCCCCTTGCGTTAATACTTTGTATCTCCACCCTTTGCTGCAATTACAGCTGCAAGTCTCTTGGGGTTTGTTTCTATCAGTTTTCACATCAAGAGACTGAAATTCTTGCCCATTCTTCCTTGCAAAACAGCTCGAGCTCAGTGAGGTTGGATGGAGAGCGTTCATGAACAGCAGTCTTCAGCTCTTTCCACAGATTCTCGATTGGATTCAGGTCTGGACTTTGACTTGGCCATTCCAACACCTGGATACGTTTATTTGTGAACCATTCCATTGTAGATTTGGCTTTATGTTTTGGATCATTGTCTTGTTGGAAGATAAATCTCCATCCCAGTCTCAGGTCTCTTACAGACTCCAACAGGTTTTCTTCCAGAATGGTTCTGTATTTGGACCCATCCATCTTCTCATCCATTTTGACCATCTTCCCTGTCCCTGCTGATGAAAAGCAGGCCCAAACCATGATGCTGCCACCACCATGTTTGACAGTGGGGATGGTGTGTTCAGGGTGATGAGCTGTGTTGCTTTTACGCCAAACATATCGTTTTGCATTGTGGCCAAACAGTTTGATTTTGGTTTCATCTGACCAGAGCACCTTCTTCCACATGTTTGGTGCGTCTTCCAGGTGGCTTGTGGCAAACTTTAAACGAGACTTTTTATGGATATCTTTGAGAAATGGCTTTCTTCTTGCCACTCTTCCATAAAGGCCAGATTTGTGCAGTGTACGACTGATTGTTGTCCTATGGACAGACTCTCCCACCTCAGCTGTAGATCTCTGCAGTTCATCCAGAGTGATCATGGGCCTCTTGGCTGCATCTCTGATCAGTCTTCTCCTTGTTCTAGATGAAAGTTTAGAGGGATGGCCGGGTCTTGGTAGATTTGCAGTGGTCTGATACTCCTTCCATTTCAATATGATTGCTTGCACAGTGCTCCTTGGGATGTTTAAAGCTTGGGAAATCTTTTTGTATCCAAATCCAGCTTTAAACTTCTCCACAACAGTATCTCAGACCTGCCTGGTGTGTTCCTTGGTCTTCATGATGCTCTCTGCGCTTTGAACAGAACCCTGAGACTATCACAGAGCAGGTGCATTTATACGGAGACTTGATTACACACAGGTGGATTTTATTTATCATCATCAGTCATTTGGGACAACATTGGATCATTCAGAGATCCTCACTGAACTTCTGGAGTGAGTTTACTGCACTGAAAGTAAAGGGGCTGAATAATATTGAACACCCCACTTTCAGTTTTTTATTTGTTAAAAAAGTTTGACACATCCAATAAATTTTATTCCACTTCATGATTGTGTCCCACTTGTTGTTGATTCTTCACAAAAAATTAGAATTTTATATCTTTATGTTTGAAGCCTGAAATGTGGCAAGAGGTTGAAAAGTTGAAGGGGGCTGAATACTTTCGCAAGGCATTGTATTTCGTCAGGAAACACCTAACAGTTTCCATTTATTCTGAGGATGAATCTGCTCTCTGCGTCTCGTACATCAGAATGAACTCGTCTAAAGACTCAAATGAGACTCCGTCGGGTCAATATCCCTCTCAGCATGGAGACGTTCAGGTCGACCCCCCCTCCCAGATAAAAATGCAAAGCAGCCGTCATGAGGAACCAAGATTAATGAGTCCCTGTTACTGATGCACAGTCATGTTTTTGGACTGTGGGAGAAGCCAGAGGACCCAGAGAGAACCCATCCATTTAGGAGGAGAACATGCAAACTCCATCCCGAAAGACCCCAGGCTGGGAGTCAAACCAGGGACCTCCTTGCTGCAAGGCAGCAGTGTTACCAACTGCGTCACCTTGTACCACAGTTTACCTTTTAAAATAGAAGATTAGTTTGCATGTCCTCACTTTCAACAGTCGGCGAAGAAATCTTGTGTAGAAAAACATATTTAGGCCCGAGCAGGAAAACTGCAAGGGCCTATTGTAATCGCTAGAATTCTTCTTATTATTTATCTTTATTTTCTTTACAATTCTGCTTGTATTTTAAAGCAGGAGTATCTAAAACTGCCTGCCTCATTATCCTCCACCATCATCCACCAAAATAGATCCTCCTCCTTCACCGCTAGCCGCAGGCTGAAGTAGATACTGAATGTCACAAAATCATTGATCTGCTTCTTCAGCCCTGAAAACTCATAATGCCACCATGAGACTGTTCACAGTGAGATAAGCAATGTTCTTTAAAAAGATTAAAAGGACTCTTTGAATTTTGGTTTTTCTCTGTAATGATAGAAACTGAAAGAAAGCACATGAGGAGATGTTTTCTGTTATTTTCACTGGATTTGGCCCGGCGTTGAGAGCTGGGCTGTGTGCAGCTCCAACGTCTGTCAGTCATTTCCACAGCAGCCTTCATGTTTTTATATTTTAGACGCTGCCTCCTTATCTGTGTGTCTCAGCGACTGGTTCCTGAAAAGATGCTCTGGATGAGCTACAGGTTTGGAGCCCCGGAGATGAAAACAAACCCGCTGAGAGCAGAAAGTGAAACAGGAACAGGAACAGGTGGCACTAAGCTGATTATTCAGCCAACAGGGAGATCACATGGCAGAGCTGCAAGTGACCAATTGGAATAATCTGAAGAAATTCACCCTGAAACATGGAGAGCAAATTACAGCAGACAGTCACAACAAGTTCAAATAGTCAAACCAGAGCAGACAGCCTGCGGTTTCTGCTGTTAGACCCATGTTTGGGAGATTATCTCAGCTCAGGTTTGGGTTTTAGGTTCAGGCAGTGGGTTCATCCTGCCGCCGGCTCTCTCTGTAATCCTGTTAGCCGGCCAAGCGTGTCGCTGAATAATGGGTCTGCCCGCTTACTGCTTCTTGTTACCACAATAATCCACTGTAGCCAGAAAACTGATGTGAGCTTGAAGAAGATCTGAAAACCCAGAGACACAGAGGAGACCAGATAAAAAGCATCCAGAGGTTCCAGAGTCCAGAGACATGTTCATGTTTATTCATCACGGCCCGTCAGGCAGCACCACAGGAAAATACACGCATGTACGAGGAGGTCAGAAAAGTGACCTGGTCTTTACCAGGACCCAAAATACTTCAGTCTAATCTCAAGGGTAGAAAACCCAACAGATTCCACACTGTTACTAAACATGGATGAGGAACCTCCTCCAGCAGCCTGTAGAACCTCCTCCACCAGCCTGTAGAACCTCCTCCAGCAGCCTGTAGAACCTCCTCCAGCAGCCTGTAGAACCTCCTCCAGCAGCTTGTTAGAACCTCCTCCAGCAGCTCGTAGAACCTCCTCCAGCCGCCTGTAGAAACTCTTTCAGCAGCCTGTAGAACCTCCTCCAGCAGTCTGTAGAACCTCCTCCAGCCGCCTGTAGAACCTCCTCCAGCAGCTTGTTAGAACCTCCTCCAGCAGCTTGTAGAACCTCCTCCAGCCGCCTGTAGAAACTCTTTCAGCAGCCTGTAGAACCTCCTCCAGCAGTCTGTAGAACCTCCTCCAGCAGCCTGTAGAACTTCCTCCAGCAGCTTGTTAGAACCTCCTCCAGCAGCTCGTAGAACCTCCTCCAGCCGCCTGTAGAACCTCCTCCAGCAGAGTTTGTGCTGTTATCCTGTGTTTGGTTCTGTGCATTATTACCAAACATCTCTACTTTGGTCTCATCTGTGTGAAGAACATTGCTCCAGAAGTCTCGTTCCTCATTCAGATGTGAACCGTGGTCCTTCAGCTATAGAGGCTTTCTACTTTCATACTCTCATACTTGAATTCACCCATGATGTCTCATTTAAGTTTGGCACTCGAGATAAATCAGATCTGCTGGGGCAGAAAAAAAACAAAATCATCATACCTCCACCACCGTGCATGACAGCTGGTATAAAGCTGTGCATTAATTCAAATCTTCCTCCAAGCAGCCAGACTGGTTTAGTGCTTTTCTAACTGTCCTGTCATGACCTTTAACCTTTAACCTGCTAATTTCTCTGAGCTTCACGCTCTGACCTTGAGATAAATATGTTGGGATGTCCTTTCCTGGGAATATTGGCAGCTGATTGGGATGTTTTTCACTTGGGATTAATCTTTGTATCTGCAGAATGTTGGACTTCAGATAGTTTGAAGATGACCTTATAACCCTTCCCAGGTTGGGTAGCAACAGTTGCTTCCCTGAGCAATTTGCTGATGTTTTGCCATCTAGGCATTCAATTCAATTCATTTCAATTCAGTTTATTTATATAGCGCCAATTCACAACACATGTCGTCTCAAGGCTCTTCACAACAGTCAGGTTCATACATTCCAATTAATAATAACAGTTGAACAGTGCAGTCGGACTTAGCTTTTTATTCAAATTGGATAAAAAGTTTTTCTATCTAAGGATAGCATTGTGTGAACACATACATGTACTCTCAGAGTTACACTGATAGTTTCAAACACCACAGCAGGATTATCCCTCTGTCCTTTGCAGAGTTAACACTGAACCACGATAAGGTAGAAAACAAGCAGTTTGTGATCAAACAGAAGCAGCATTATGACCCAATTTGATTAGTTAATGACCTCTATGTCCAGAGCTTCCTGTTCCTGCTGCTAATGAAGCTACCGGACCTCCTGAGAGCACCACGTCTTTCTGCTGCATCTTCTCTCAGCAAAGTGGACATTCATCTACACAGAAATAAATCTTTAATATTCCAGTAAAGTTAGTTCAGAATTAAATCTCATGGTGATGCAGTTCAGTTAACAGACACTGTGTGGCGCTATACGGATTTAACAGTTTTACATGCCAGTATATTTTAGGCAGCAGTAACTGACTTTTCCTCTTGTTCTGGTCTGTCAGGATTCACCTTCAGGCCAGGGTGGTGCCACCACAAAGACCCAGGACGTCCCAGTCAAACCAGTGGCCCACAGCATCGCCACCCAAACTAACCAGGCTCCATCTGGTGCAGCCGCCTTCTTTATTAGGTCAGTGAACGCATCTCTGCCTCAATCCCCAACCTGTAAGCGCTCCATTCAGTGAAGAACCAAGTTCACCCGGGTTCTGTAGGTTCTTAGTTAGCAGCAGTTTGGCCTGAGAGACCCAGGATGTTTGTAGATTCAGCAGAAGTTTGCTAATCAACCATTCATTTCATGTTTCTGGTGTTGAACCAGAGAAACCTGTAGAACATGCAGAACATCTGCCTGTAAGGGTGGACTTTGGACCATGCAGCTTTAGCTCATGGCTCAACTGAAGATAGGAAGTGGTTCTTGTCTGCTGCTGGTCCTTGCAGCTGCAGATTAGAAGTCATTTATCATAAATCTGGATTTTTTTGACCAAAACAAAGAGACATTTCCAACCCATCAGGAGACTTTCTTTAAACCTGGAGGAACAGACGTGATGAATATTCTGATCTCCTGGAAAAACACACATTTAGGAAGATTTTAAGCTTTGTTTTATGACAGAGTGTTACTGGAACAGAACGATAAATGTCTTTTTAGGTGAGAAAGGTTTTTGTGTCTGTAAAAAGTAGATTTTGCTTTGGGTTTGTGCAGTGAATCATACAGAGCCTTGTGAGTTCTCCTTCAGAGAGAAGAAGTTTCCCTGTATTTTAATTTGTCCGTCCTGATTCAGATTCAGCTGAGGAGACTCGGTTCAGAAGTCAAAGCCTCACTCGCCTCTCTGTGTGCAGAATCTAATTGGCAGATTGACTATTTTTATCCTGTGTGGTTGGAGCTGTCAGGGACTCGGTCTGCAGGGTTCAGGGGGTTTCTGCTCCATCTGCCTGATTATATGCTCACTGGTGCTGCATACCTGATGCAGGTGAGTGTGTGTGGGTGTCATGGTGTGTGTTGTCACAGCCTGACAAACAAGTGGACCTTTTCTGCTCAGCAGTGAAACACCTTGAACGGGTCATATTAGGCATCCTGTCAGTACCGTGAAGAGCAGGCTGACATCTCACGCTGCTGCAGCTCAGCTGAAGCAGAAAAACCCTGGAAAAGCTGCACATTTTACTTCAACGAACAGGAGTTAAACTCTGGAAACAAACCGAACAAATTCTGGGCTCTTTTCAAACAGGTAGGGAAAGTAAGTGTTACAGAACAAAGGAACAAGGACACGGCTTCAGGACCCAAATGCCGATTCTGGTGCAGATTCAGGCAGAACAGAAAGTGCAGCAAAGGCAGCATGATCAACCACAGCATGAGAAACTAACAAATGTTCAGAGAATAAGTTTGGCACAATAATTACAATCAGGAAATCAGGATATCTATTCTTACAAACCTTGAAGTTTAAGAACCTTGACTCTTCTCCCAACCAAACAGGTCCACTTAGCTATGCAAAGCTCCATGAACCTGAAGCTGATGACAATAATGACAAATACTTATATCAATTGTAGTCCGTACCAGGGGACAGGATGGAACCAACATGCTGCTGTGGGTGTGCAAGGCTTTTCAAGGCGTTGAGGCTTCAGGTCATCCTTAATTTGCAATGGCCATGTCTCCTCTGGTGCACCTTGCTGGACTGTGAAGGACGTTGGTCCAACGAACTGATGGAGACATCTAAGAGACCTGCAGTTTGATCGAGTCTTGTTTGAGGAATGGGAATTAGATTCAGTTTAGACATGATCTTTACATTTGGCTGGAAACATTCCTGTTAGGATTCTAGGATCTGATGATCTGAAGGGTTTAGAGGACTGCAATCTTTGCATAAAACAAAGAAAATCTGTTTTATTTAATGCTAAGGTTCAGTGAGGGTTTTATGTTTTCTTTAATTTATTTATTGGCGTTTGAATAATTCGGTTCATAGTTTGATCTATTGTGCTTTTATATTCCATAAGATCTCCAGCAGGAAGCTGGAAAAGCTAACAGGAGGCTGTGTTCTTGTTGCGGGTCTGAATGAAACCTTCAAGTTTGTGTAAAAATCAATCAAATATTTATCTGTAATGTAAAACAGACTCAGTACTTTCCTCCAGCTGCAGCTCCAACAGCTGAGCTTCCATAAAGGCCCTTTAGAGGAATTTCAGGGTTTGCATTAACCAGCAGACTTCCCAGCATGCATCTGTCGTAGTATACTTCAGGCTGAAGGAGAGTCACTGCTCTTTCATCTGCAGATCTTTGAAGGCTCGATTAGCCTGCAGCTCCCTGCAGAGCGAGCACAGGTTTCACGCTGCAGCTCTCCTGTTGTTCAGAAACAGTCACACATGTTCATTCTCTTTATATCAACCAACGGAAATGAATCAGATCATACCTGTTTGTTCCCGGAGAGATACCTCCAAGACAACGATCACAGACACAGAAGTGACTTTTAGATTACATCAAGACTGATTTTTCTTGCTTTTTGGGAGAATCTAGAAACATCTGGTTCCACAAAGTGTCTAGAAACGAAGGCTATGTGTTTGTAAGAACAGGACGGCTCCTCTAACAATTACTCCTAAGGATGAAGGATGCACAGACAGGGTTCTTTGACCGTTCCTCTCTAGATGGTCCAGAGTCCTCGCTCCTCTCTCATGCATTTTGGTTGATCTCAGCCCACAGGTTTTCTTCAGGACTTAGTTCTGAAGACTGAGATGGTCACAGTAAAAAGCTGATTTTGTGTTTGATGAGATGTTTCTGAGTTCATGGGATCACCTGTTTTGGATCTGCTGAAAGATTCATTGACGACCCATTTTTCAGATTGAATCCAGCAGATTTTTATTACAAATGTTCTGTTGTTTCAAAGCGTTTGTGATGTTTTGTGCTCTAACAGAGTTCCCAGGGCTGAGGAAAGTGGACACAAAGTGCTTTTCAAACATTTACCATATCATAGTTTCTTCTGAGCAAAGCTCACTGGTCTAGTTAAAGTCTAAGTAGAGTCAAAGAAATTCAACATGTTTACGCTTGTGATGGTAGGACAGAAAAGGCTTCTTCCTGACATGCCTCCCAAACAACCAGTTGGTCTGTGGATGGAGTCTGGTGGTTGTCATGGAGACCTGTTGACCACAGGATGCAGCTCTTTGCTGCAGTTCTCTGTGAACGTTGGAGATGTTTCTATCTCCCTCACCATCCTCCTTACTGGTGGAAGATAAACTTGGGTTCTGGTCCAGCCTGTTTGTCCCAGTTCCTGTTAGTGTAAACTGTTCAATTTCTGCTCTGACTGTAGATACATGAATGTTTTGCCCAGAGGCTCGTTTCTTGTAGCCTTTTCATTGGTTCTGTGGAGGAGTTCAGAAAGCCCAGGATGATTTAATGGTGACCTTCAGCTCATCTTCATTGTTGACTCTGGTTTCTCACATCATCCTCTTGACAGAACCCCATAGATTCTCTGTGGTTTAGGTTAGGCCAAGTTGCTGATGATACCATAGCTATTTAAGCAAGTCTTGGTACTGTTGGCTGTCTGGGTCGGTACCAAGTCCTGCTGGGAAATAAAATCAACATCTCCATAGAGCTCATCAGCAGAAGAAGGAATGGAAATGTCCTGGTAGACGGTCTTCTAAATAAAATACAACATTTACTTTCATCTGAAAGGAGGACTTTGGACCACTTAGCAAGAGTCCAGTTCTTTTTCTCCTTGACCCAGGTAAGATGGTTCTGATGTTGTCTCTGGTTCAGGAGCAACTTAAGAAGAATATTACAGTTGGAAGGCTGCACGGTGGTGCAGTTGGTAGCACTGTTGCCTTGCAGCAAGAAGGTCCTGGGTTTGATTCCCGACCAGGGGTCTTTCTGCATGGAGTTTGCATGTTCTCCCCGTGCATGCGTGGGTTCTCACCGGGTACTCCGGCTTCCTCCCACAGTCCAAAGACATGACTGTTAGGTTAATTGGTCTCTCTTAATTTCCCTTAGGTGTATGAATGAGTGTGTGTGTGGTTGTTTGTGTGTTGCCCTGCGATGGACTGGCGACCTGTCCAGGGTGTATCCTGCCTCTCGCCCATAGACTGCTGGAGATAGACACCAACTTCCCTGCGACCCACTATGGAATAAGCGATAGAAAATGACTGACTGACTGACTGATTACAGTTGGAATCCAAATCCTGGATATGTTTGTTTCCATCCTCACCTCTGCATTAGATTCCTGCTTGCTTAATATTTATAGTAATGACAAGGTCAGAGTTCAGGTTTATGGTGACATCAAGGATTATTTATTCCTTAATTAAACTATCTAAAAATCACAGGTAAACACAGACAACACATCTGCTAAAACAGAGAGACGTTTCTGCAGGTCTTGCATTAAATTACAGCAGCAGTCCTCAAGAAACCAGAAATCCTGGTTTGTTTCACATTTCATGACACGTTGACAGTTGTAACAGCTCACTGAGGATCTATTCAAAGCTAATCTTTATGTGTTTGGGTCTTTGTCATTCAGGGAAACAGAAGTTGTAAAGATTCAGGAAGTCCTGCAAATAGTTTTGAATAAATTCAGGTGATGGAATATTTCTTTACCATTGAAGTGCTGATTTTGACCTCCATTCGCTGTTCTGTGATGTGGGGAAGCAATTATTTTACAGGCAACATAAAATACAGGAAACATCTGCAGGAAAAAGCTCTGAATGCACGTTTTATGAGTTTTATTAGGGGAGGCCTGCAGACACCCTTGTTGCTGCTGCAGGTCTGAAGTAATCCTCTCTGAGTCTGATCAGAGCTCACATGTAACTGTTCCTGAAGCAGTCAACTGATCAGCTGTCATTTATGCTGAAGACATAAACCAAACTGCTGGATCTGCTGACAGAGGAAAGGAGTTTTCAGTTTTATTTCAGGAAAGGAACTAAAATCAGAAAGGATTCATCTAAAAAAACTTTTTATCCAATTTGAATTAATAACTGAATCTGACTGCACTGTTCAATGGTTAGGATTAATTGGAATGTATGAACCTGACTTTGGGAAGAGCCTTGAGACGACATGTTGTGAATTGGTGCTATATGAATAAACTGAATTGAATTGAACTGAATCTACAAAATCTGAATTAGGAGCCCCTTCTTGGATTTCTGGTTCTGGTGTAGCTTCAGGCTGAATGTTAGATGAGTTTGGATATGTGAGGTTTGTGCATCATGAGGAGAGATTCAACTTTAATATCTTCATTATCTTTCAAACCCTGAGCTGCTCCTTTCTGTCACTGAATTAAAACCTCCTGAGGAGCAAACGCTGCTGCGATGTTTTATTCTCTCTGTTCAAAGTCACTCTGTCCTCTGTGGAGCATGAACATCATCACACGCTATCAGATCAGAGGAGGAAGGGGGACTTCTGCCTGCAATAACACTGATATGGACCGCTAGGACCACACTGTTTCCAGACAGAGACCAGATGACCACCAAACCTCCTGTCCCAGTAAAACCAGCAAGCCTGCAGCTCCTTGCTGCAGTCCTAGGTCCCCTGAGAGCTGCAGTCCTCCTGCACGCTGCCTCATTTTAAACTAACTTCTGCGCTGCCACCTGCAGGTGAGGGGACGTTGTTGTTGCTTCATTGCAGGGGTCCATGTAGAGTTGTCTGACCTCCCAACGTGTGAATGTGGACAGGAGGAGCTCATGCTGGTCTGAGCTGTGATTGGACACATGCTCAGTGGACACTGTTGTCCTCTGAACTGTGTCTCACACAGAGACCAAAGGTGCCTGTTAGTCTGGTAAATAAAAGACATGGTGTGGACAAAGCAGATGTAATCAAATGTAATCCATCCATCCATCCATCCATCCATCCATCCATCCATCCATCCATCCATCCATCCAACACGTTTGAAACTTGCTAGGAAAATACGATGGGACCCTGATTATAAACAGACTTGGTGGCCAGCTGAATGACGCAGGGAGGAAAGAAATTAAAGCAGAAACGAAGGCTTTTAACTTGTTTTTGGTCCATGTTATATTCAAGCTAAGGCATATTTCAGAGTCTTATTGCATGAACGTCTGACCCTGTGTAGCTGCTCTTCCTGCTGCATGTGTTCATTGTAACGTTCTGTCTGACAGATGGAGCAGAAAGCTGCAGAGCTGATATTGCTGGCTGCTCCTCTGCTCATGTTTTGCTGTTGCTATGCTAATGTGGTTGTTCCCTCCTGATTGACTCATCGCCGTCTGTTGGCACCAAACCTGAAATGTTCTGGTGCTTTTTGTCTTCCTCATGTTGAGGTTTTGTTAATCAGTGTTTCTGCTGTTTGCAGATGCCAGTTTGCCCTGCTCTCACACTGTAGTCGCGTGTTTCTAATGATCTGTTCTTGCTACAAATCAAACAGGTGCTTCTTGAGTCAGTTTCTGCCACCATTTCTGAAACTAAGGAAGTAAAAGATCGGTCATATTTTGCTTTGTTACCACCTGGAGATACGATATTCAAGGAAAAACTTTTTTCTGCAAATAGAAGTCCCAAAATAAACTGAATAATAAATACAGGTCTCCACTGAGGAGGGTCGAGTTTCCCAAAGTGGATTTCTGGCGCCTGGCCCGAGCTTTTCGATCGACATCCGGGGCAGCAGACAGATTCTCCTTAATGCTTCTGAGTACGGACTTGCTGCTGCTTCGGTTTTTGCTCTGTGGTAAAATATGTCCTGTAAATATCTGCAGAATCATGGTCAGTGAAACAATCCGAGCTGCAGATGACTTCTGAAAATTACAGAGCAGATTCTGGACATTCTCCCTACTTCCATTTCTTACCTAGAAACACATGATTTTCCACCCATGTACTTAAACTGTGGTACATTCATTTTCTTTGTAGTCAAGTATTTTCATGACTTTTGTAGTGAGCTAGCTCTAAAAATGCTCATCTCTCACATATAATCATTTTTTATCTTATTTTCTGAAAACTTTCTTCAAAGCAACATTACTCTAAGTGACTTCCTGCTTACTGAGTTTTTTTACTTGTGTCATAAAATTTTCTTACAGCAGATTAACTTTAGATTATTAAAAATGACTTTCATATACTGGTTAGCAAAGTAGGTGCAACATGTCCCCCTGGCCGGTGCAAACTGAGGCGCTGTCTGTGGCAGACCGCTACGTTTCAGACCAACACTATAAAGAGAGGAAATGATGTGAGAAGCAGAGCGAGGAAAGGACAACAGGAGGATCTGACAGACTTTTACCAAAGGTTTGATTCTGGTGATGACAAACTGATCTTTTGGATTGTTTCTGGTCCGCAAAGCTCAGTCCAAGGAGGATAAAACAAATAATGGGCCGTAACTGTATGCACACCCAAGGCTTAAAGGCTGGCTTAGATTTTTCTGATCCAATTGAAGAGCTGTTAAAAAGTTCCTGTTGGCGCAGATAAAAAGTTAATCCCGGTTTGTTGTGTGCTGGTAAGCAAAAACAAGCTGACATCAGCCTTCTTCTTGTATTATTTATTGGTGGTTGGCAAATAATTTTATGATGTGCATTACCGCCATCGACTGGTATGGAGTGTGGTTCTTCATGGTTTTAAATCTTATTCACTATTACAACAATCAAATTCTATTTATTAATTTAGTTTTTTTTGAAAAATCTAATTATAATTTGAATATGTTTGCTACCTAAACTTCTTTGCAAAGTATCTTTCAAAATAAAATGTTCTTTAATACCTACAAATTCTCTCCTTAAAATTGTTCTTTCTTGTTCATATTTCTGACACTTCAATATTACATGTTCTATTGTTTCCTCCTCTCCACAATGATCACATTTTCCTGTATTATGTTTCTTTATTTTGAACAATGTAGAATTAAGTCCTGTATGTCCTATTCTTAATCTTGTAATTAATCTTTCCTCTTTTCTACTCCTTCTTCCAGTTCTTACTTCTCCTACTATCTTGTTGATTCTGTAAAACCATCTTCCTTTCTTTTCTTCATCCCACCTTTTTTGCCACTCTTTCCTGATTCTCTGTTTAATTATATTTCTTGCCTCTGACCTACTAATATTTATTATAAAGCTAATGTGGTTCTGTGTTGCCTTCTTTGCCATCCTGTCCACCTTCTCATTCCCTCTAACTCCTACATGTGCTGGTACCCATAAAAACACTAATATTAATCCCATTCTTTGTATTCTAAATAAAGTAAGTTTTATTTCCAACAAAATGTCTGCTCTACCCTCTGAATGATTATGTTTCAAACTTAATAATGCTGAACTTGAGTCTGAACAAATGATTGTTTTTAATGGTTTTATATCCTCCACCCACTGCACTGCTAACAATATTGCCAATAATTCTCCTGAATATATCGATAATCCATCTGTAATTCTCCTTCCTACTTTTATTTTAAATTCTGGTATTACAAATGCTACTCCTATTTTTTCATCTGTTTTTGATGCATCTGTGTAAATCTGGACATTATGATAGTAATTGTTTATATATTCCTGTATTATACTTTAATCTAAACTACATTTCTTATCCTTTTTCTTTTCCATCAACACCATATCCACCACTGCTTCTAGTAACAGCCACGGTGGCACTATTGGCAAAGGCAACATTAAACTTATTTATTTTTCATATATTTGAAATTCTTCTGCTATATTATTGATAATCCAACCAAAACTCTTAATTTGTCTCTCTTCTTTTTCCCAGCATGGTTTTAAAATATCACGTGTAGGATGATCTGGATTATTGCTTTGTAAGTTTATCCAGTAATTTATTGCTAACTGTTTCCTTCGTAGATCTAATGGCATCTCTCCCATCTCTACCTGGAGTGCTGCTATTGGACTGGTTCTGATTGGTCCTGTACAAATTCTTAAAGCTTGATGTTGTATATTGTCTAATTTTATAAGATGAGTGTTTGCTGCTGATCCATAAATTATACTTCCATAATCAATATTTGATCTAATTAATCTTGTATAAATTTTTTTTAATGCTGTTCAGTCTGCTCCCCAATCAATACCAGCCATACATCTCATAATGTTTAATATTCTTTTGCATTTATCTATGATTCTTTCTATATGTACTTTCTATATAATTTTTTCATCAAACCATATACCTAAAAATTTTATATTTTTTACTTGTTCTAAAACTTGATTGTATAATTTTAGTTTTATATTTTCTCTTTTCCTTTTCTATGTAAACACCATTACTTTTGTTTTTTCCACTGAGAATTTAAATCCCCATTGTTCTAATCTAATAATCTCATCCTGTATTTTCTTTTCAATAAGTTTGATATTACGACCTCTTTTCCATATAACTCCATCATCTGCAAATAGTGAGCAACCGACATCCTTACCAATATTTTTAAATACATCATTTATCATTATAGAAAACAATAACGGACTTATAATACTTCCTTGAGGAGTACCATTATCTATTATATATTTACCTGACAATTCTTGACCAATTCTTACTTGTATTTTTCTATTTGATAAAAAAATATTTAATCCAGTTAAACAATTTTCCAGTAATACCCATTTTATTTAATTTGATTAATAATCCTTCAACCCACATCATGTCATAAGCTTTTTCTATGTCATAAAATACAGCTACTACATTTTCTTTGTTTATTTGTGCTCTCCTAATTTCATATTCTAAACATAATGCAGAGTCATTTGTGCTTTTCTCTTTTCGAAACCCATTTTGATTTCTAGATATATACCCATTAATATTTAAATAATATGTTAATCTATTATTAATCATTTTTTCCATTATTTTACAAATATTTGATGTTAATGCGATCGGTCTATAATTTTCTGGTTTTGTGTTATCTTTTCCTGGTTTAACTATTGGAATAATTATTGCTTCCTTCCAGCTCTGTGGCAGCTCTCCCTCCTCCCAGACTTTATTATATAATTATAATATTTTATCATTAAGATGTTCTATCATTGTATAGTAAATTTGATCTTTTCCAGGTGATGTATTTTTTGTTTTCCTGGTTACAAAGTTAAATTCTCCTTGTGTAAATGGTTCATTTATAAATGTATTTGTATCTACGTTATTTTGCATTAATTCTTTATATTTCATCTTTGTGATTTCCCTACCTTTCTTTCCTTCTTCACTAATATTATTTGAACTATGAATTTTACTAAATGTTTTGGCTAATATTTCAGCTTTTTCTTTATCTTCCGTTATAGTTATATTATCTATTTTTAATATAGGATATCCATATTCTTTTCTAATACCCTTTATTCTTTTAATCGTTTTCCAAATTTGATCAATTTTTGTTTCTCTCCCTACGGTATTACAAAAGTTTCTCCAATATTCTCTTTTTGCATGTTTAATGATCTTTCTTACCTTTGCTTGCTTTCTTTTGTACTCAATTAGGTTCTGATAAATTGGGTTACTTTTTAACGTTTTAAATGCTTTATTTCACTACATTCTTTTGTCCACCATGGCACAATTTTTTTATCGTTCTTTCTTCCTCCTTTTTTTTATTGACTCTTCTGCCCCCTGTAAGATTTTTTTACAGATATTTATATTTAAACTATTTATATCAATTGACTCATCTATTTCTTCCAATTTCTTTTGACTTAAATATTTAAATTTTTCCCAATCAGCCTTATTAAAATTCCATCTTTTATATCATCCTGTATTCCTGTTATTTATTAATATTCCTGTTGTGATTTTAATGGGGTAATGATCACTGCTGTTGAAGTATCCCTTTAAAGGGGTCTTCTGCGCGTTCGTTTATTCACCGTAACCTGGAGGAATTCACAACACATTAGAATAAATCACACGGAGACAGCTGTACGTTATTCAAATACCTGGGTCCAGGGGAAGAAGAGCTCATGTAGGTAGGATACACCGAGACTTCTTCTGCTCTCCCTCACTGGGCTCATTTCTTTTATTAAAACACACATGAAAATGGGCAGCGTCCTTGTTTACAATATTTTCTACACATAGTCACGTACACACTTTTCCGGCTCACCATATTTAGACAGGTATTGTCCACCAGCTGCATCCCGTATCTACTGATATAAGCAGGGAGTAACACTTATCACCAATTTTCACACACAGGCAGTTCTCAGTAATTTTCCACTTTCCTCTCCTGTGAGAAATACTTCTGCAGGCCACACAATGTCTTATACTAACACATGTTACACATTTTATTTCCCACACTGGTTATGAACATAAAAATAATGTACACACATAATATATCTCCACACTGCCTACTGTTGTATCTTTGTCAATGTCTCACTCACAGTTATTAGCTAAACAATTTGATACTATTGTTAAATCAATCACAGACTCTGTACCCGTTTTTACATTAATTCTTGTTCCTCTTCCATCATTTATACATACCACATTTTTTATTTCCATTATTTCTTCAATAACTTGTCCATTTTTATCATTACATTTTCCCCATAATGTGCTGTTAGCATTAAAATCTCCACACCAGATTACTTTTCCTTCTAAATACCTCATTAATTCATCCATCAACTCGAATGATAATATTTTACATGGATTATAAAAATTTATTATCTTACATTTTTCTTTTTTATTGTAAATTTCAACTACTATGTATTCTACATTTTTACCTTTTCCTAATATGTGATATTGTATTCCTTCTTTTATAAATATTCCACTTCCTTCTATTCTATCCCTTCTGATACTATTATACCTTTAAATACAAAATCTAGGTTTGGTTTTAACCACGTCTCCTGTATACATATAATTTCTGGTTTTCCATCTATATACCATTTAAATTCCTGTCCATTAGCTATAAAGCTTCTTTCATTCCACTGTAATATTATCATATATTTCTATCAGCTGGGGTTCCTCCTTGCCTCCCATCTGTTTCCAACTTTTTATTAATGTATTCCCAAGATCCTTCTTTAAACCCCAAGAAAGTTTCTGCTTCTCTGACTATTATTTTTAATCTTTTCTGTTTTGTGTTTAGCCTGTTCAGTGCAGTTAATGACATAAGCTACAAATAATATCAGTTTTTCCACAGACATTGTGACATTTTCCTCTGATTCTACTTTTCTTTGTTGATAATCTTGAATCCTAATTTGACCTTCATCCCTTGTTCTTTCTTTCTGTACATTTTTGACTGCTTCGGCATAGCTTATGTTTTTAGTCATTTTAATTTGTTGAATATCTTTTGCTTTCTTCTTTACCTCAACATCCCCTGAATGTAACTCTATGTTTCCCTCCACAATTGCAACATTTTTCCTGCACTTCTTCCCCACAATCTTCAATTCTGTGATCTTCTCCACACTTTGGACATCTTTGCGTACCTTTGCAGACAGCTGCTATGTGACCATATCTCTGACATTTAAAACATCTTAGTGGTGGAGGAATGAAAGGCCTCACAGGAAAACTCAGATATCCTATTTTGACATTTTGTGGCAACACCTTTTCTTCAAAGTCTATTAAAATTGACTGGCTTTCTACTCTTTCTCCATTTACATTTTTAGTCAGAGATTTTTTACCTTTGCACCAACTATGCTTTTTTTTAAAATTTATTTATCTATATCTTCCTCCAGAGGAATGCCATAAATTACCCCCCGAATGATTTTATCTTCTCCTTTAATCTTCCTCTCTGTCATCGTTTTCTTGCAAATGTTTTCAACTTGTAAAGCCTTTCTTCTTTGTTCTTCAGTTTTACACAACACCAGTATATTTCCATCTCTCAAGACCTTCACCATTTCAACATCTCCTATCTTTTTTTTTAATCTAGATATTGAAATAGGACTCAGGTTCTCTTTTTCTTCTTCATTTTTTATCTTTAATATTGTTTTACATTCTTCCCGTCCAATTTTCCTCCTAACTACTCTCTCTTCTTCAGAACTGTTTTCTTCCAGCTCTCTTTTACTCTTTTGGCTGTCTAACATTTTCCCTTCTTCTGCGTCCTCTCCCTCTACTTACTGGCGTCCATTCATCAAAGTCCATATTGTCCTCCTGTGTGTCCATTCTGAACCATTCACATACCAGTTTATGCCTCTTACCGCCACTTCCAAAAGTAAATAATCTCTGACACTGTGGGGTTCTAAGGAGTCCGGCGTTTTCAGACCGACTACAGCCTCTCCAGTCGACCCGGGTACCTTCTACGACTAACTGTCAACATACAACATTCAGTATGGCCGCCGCCGTTCATTCTCTAACAAACCTCTCGACATCAGCCTTGATGATGCTGCAACCCTTTATGCTCCTGATTGCTGCTGATAACCTGCAGCTGTGGAGCAGCACCTGCCGGTCACACCCTGCAGGAGAGAGAGAGTCACCAACCCAAACCAACAGCACCAGCTCACAGGATATGACAAGAAGATAACAAGAGAACATCAGAAACTACATTTAGTGGAAGAGGTGATTACTGAATAGGGAACATTTGAGTTGATCAATGGAAAACAGCAGGATGGTGATGGGAGACTGAGGCAGCTGAGGGAAGCTAATGAGGGGGATCGACAGAACAAATCAAACATGAGAAACATGAGAAATGAAAAGCAGAATGTGGAGAAAAACTCTGAAATCATTCAAAAAATTTTGTCTTAGACAGAATTTCCACAAAAACTCAAGATAAAACCTCTAAAAGGTGGATAATAAAACCTCTAATGTCCCTTTTTAAGGACCAAACAGCATCCGGACAAACATGGTGAAGATGTTGTAAAATGGAGCAGAGAAGCTGGCGGAGTTCATTTGGGAATCCTAAACCCTGAGAGAACCTGGATAATGAAGGCCCCAAAGCAGAGAGAGCGGCTGGAGGAGAGCCGGAGAACAATGTGACCCACATCCACAGTGTCTGCCTGAAAGCCTCCATAAAGAGGTCATCCTGCTGAGACACACACCTGGATGGTGGATCATTCACCAGCCAAAAGCCCTGGGGATGCCCAGGATGCTTTCTACCTGAAGGAGAATGGTTTAGATCTTCACCTGTCAAATCACAGAACTCACCTTTCTAGTTATCTGTCTCAAGCTTGTTCCCGCTCTCCTGTTTTTATTTGTTCTGTTATTTCTGCTGCAGAAACAGGCTGGAATCACCGAGCGAGGAAAAGAAATCACAGAACCATCGGCTCACGTGAACTAACCAGCCAGATTTTCGTATTTAAGTAAAATGAACATATTTCAGCTAAAAAAGCATCTTCTCAAAACATCAACCTAGTGGTGATGATGTTCTGACGTTTTATGCTGTTAACATGAAGCCACCTGCTCTGGACACTGAGATCATGAAGGTTAAACACTTCAATTCCTTTTGATGAGAACAACCTTGAATGAATCATTTTATGGTGCGATGCTGAATGTTCATTATGTCTTCATTCTGAATGTGAAACTGCTTTGATTCAATAAAATATTGACATGTTTAAAATGCATTTAAGAGAATTATTAAACTATTAATTATTATTAAATTAAAATTAATGCATTTAATTTAATACCAGAGTTTTGAATGTTGAATGCGGTTTTTTAGTTGTTCAGGGGAATTTTACAAGCTTAATTTCTACCTCTCTCATCTGGTGTTCTGGTGTCTTGGACCGGTCTCAATCCTAGTTCCAGGGTGTTCTGGTGTCTTGGACTGGTATTGGCCCTAGTTCCAGGGTGCTCTGGTGTCTTGGACTGGTCTCAGTCCTAGTTCCAGGGTGTTCTGGTGTCTTGGACTGGTATTGGCCCTAGTTCTAGGGTGTTTTGGTGTCTTGGACTGGTATTGGCCCTAGTTCCAGGGTGTTCTGGTGTTTTGGACTGGTTTCTGACATAATCTCAGGCTGTTCTGGTGTCTTGGACTCGTCTCAGTCCTAGTTCCAGGGTGCTCTGGTGTCTTGGACTGGTCTGAGTCATAATCTCAAGGTGTTCTGGTGTCTTGGACTGGTATTGGCCCTAGTTCCAGGGTGTTCTGGTGTTTTGGACTGGTTTCAGTCTGACTGCAGTGCTGCTAAAGATGTGGCACAGGCCTAGTTTGCTCCTCTTTTGGTCAGTAATTGCAACAGTTTAAGGATGTAAAAGGTTCTGCTGTCAGATGCGTTACCAGGAGTTGATTCTTTAAATTAGTTCTTGGAACCACCTCTAACTGATCCGCTCACAGCAGCAATGAGAAATAAACCTTTGTACAGTTCCTCCTGTTGTCTTCTGAGAGGCTGAAGCCCAGCCCGTTTGACCCATTAAAGAGAATTTCTCTCTGACAAATTTTTCCCGCTCTGATGCTCAGATTCTCGGCAGGGAACTGGACTCCATCCATCAGCGCCGCTGCCTGCCTGCAGCAGCAGGGGGCGGAGAACATAGTCTGAGCGTGTCTCCGTGGACGGCAGTGCGAGATGTGGCAGGATAATTAGCAGGAGGATGAAGGCTGATGGTGACGAGGTGGTGCTGCTGATGGGTTTAAGACTCTCTGAGGAAAACGATTGAGGTTCTGACAGACTGAAAGAGATCAGAACCAAAAAGACTAAAGGTCTCTGTCTGTCTTCAGATGTCCTCAGAAAATAAAAACATTTCTCCTTATAGAATGTGATTCTGTGCGCACAGGTTGGTCGACTCTAATGACACCATCGTGTTTCTGGTTGTTTTTCATTGGTTTTGGTAAAATCAGATCTCAGTTCCTCAGTGAGGTTGTGTTGGACCGATAAACATCTGCTGAACTGCAGCGCTGAAGAAGCAGAACCTGTAAGAAAAACATTTTTGTTTTCAGAAACTGAAAAACATGAATGATTAACGAAGGGACATCTGGAGCTGATCTGAAACCAGAACCTGAAGTCTTCAGGAAGATGACCTCACATTGATCCGGGTCTCTTTCTGAGTATTGATCCTGGACTGACCTAGATTTGGATCTGAGGATCCACTCAGATGCTCTGACTCGACACTTTTAGTCTTTTTTTTTTTTTTTTTTCATCTGCAGAGATGATGAATTTTGTTCAGGCACCATCGATCCACTCCTCAGATCAGCAGCCCTGTGATCAATCACATGAGATGTTTCAGCTTCCTGCTCCTCAGCTTCATCAGCTGCCTGGAACCTGTGGATCTAAATCTCTGCAGGACAGAACAGGAAAGCTGGTTTTAGTTTTCTGTTCAGCTGAAACACTTTAGCCAATAATGGTGCAGTCTGTTCAGGGAATAATTGAAGCTGAATCCAGAATATTATGGCTTGAGGTACAAATTAAAGCAAATAACTTGTATGTAAATCTGAAGGTATCAGCTCAAGGAAATGTTCTGGCCTTGGATATATTTTTTAATAAAAATGCATTTTTAGTGAACTTATTGCTTTTTACGGAAAATGGGAGAATTTTGCTAAAATTTTATTAAAACAAACTGAAGTAACTCGAGGAAAATAATTCAATTCTCTGCAATTTGTTTTCAGTTAAAAATTTAAAGCAGCTGTTGGCAAAAATAAAATCAAGATAAAACACAAAATAATCTGAACAGCTGAACCTCCTGGATTTTTAAAGCTCAAACATGTAAAGAATGCTCAAATCATGGAACATCTTTCTTTCGGTTACAGAGAACATCTCAGCTGGTACGTTGTTGGACCTCTGTCTTCTCTGTCTTCTCGAATGAAGAACGTCCCTCATTAATTTGGTTCCAATGTTCTCATGCAGCAGCTGACAGATCAGTTCTGCAGCTCTTGTCAGGCACCTTTTTGCCCTGGTGGTTCAGCTGGATCCAGATCCAGATCCATGTGAGTTGAACTTTGTTTCCTGAAGGAAAGTTTGAAAGCTCTTTGCTTGGTGGTCAACCTTCCTGGTCTGTCTCCATGGCATCGGTAACGGTGGAAATGTTCTGATGTTGTTCATGCACTCATCTTTAGATGTTTCTTTTCAATGGGACCAAACTGATTTTCCAGCATAACTTCCTCAGCCAGGGCTGACTTGATGTCTTTATATCTCTGCTGGTCTATCTCCATGTTTCCCTTTTCCAACCTGAACATCTAGTTTGGACCCATATTTCTCTACACTCAGTGTTGATTTGTCATCTTGAAGGAGTGTTTTCTACTGTTTCAGCTGACAGCTCTGTGGTTGGGTCTCTGTTTCCTGTCAGGCAGTAGCTGCAGCAGCTCATTAAGGTCTGCAGGATGCGTCTTAACTGGAGACAAGTTTACAGAATTAGACCTGTGCAGGTATTTGTTTCAGAAATGCAAATGACAGAGTGAGTCCATCATTTTGCCTTTATTTGATCTGTTGAAGAAATGTCTGTTCTGGTAAGCGGTTGTAAATAAAGCTTATATCATTTTAGTAAATGATTAATAGATGAATATTTGCAAGTGTGCTTAGAGAACTTGTCTAATTTTACTTCTATTGGTCAATAACTGTCATCCAACTCAGTGAGGTTACAACACACACACTGAGTGTTTGAAATCCAGCAGAGGGGGTGTCAGTCATCTCATCAACTATTCATGCAGTATGTTGTGAAGTGTGGATGGGGTTTTCTCAGGAGGGCGGGGCTGCAAAAAGAGGGAGAGGAGGTGAGAGATGCAGACGGACAGAGAGGAGGAGGAGGAGGAGGAGGAGGAGGAGGAGGAGGAGGAGGAGGAGGAAAGCTGCAGCTTCTCCTGTGTTTCCCGGCAACAACAGCAACTAGAAGCAAGAATTCACCCACTTTAATTCCACCTCTTGTTTCATTCCTTCATCCCTCCTTTGCTGCTGCCGCTTCCTTTCAGCCCTCTCTCTCCTGGAGTTAGAGGAGGAAGAGGATGAAGGCAGGAGGGGTTGAGTGGAGCAGCATTGCGATACACACTGCAGGAACAGACTGAGGAGCTACAGGAGAGAAGAGAGTGAAAGAGGAAGGAGGAGGAAAATCTGGACCACAGAAAGAGGAAACAGTGAAAAAAGGGGGAAAGAGGAAAAGATGGACCGAGGGAGATGAGAAGAAACGAAAAACTGAAAAGTGGGGATATTTCAAGGAAAGCAGAGGTAAAAAAAATCAGCACAGAGTTGGATGAAGAGGATGGTCGACTGAGAGGAGAAAAGAGTGACAAAAGGAGTTGGAGCAGAAAAAGACGTCTTCATCAGTGGTTTACAGGTGGAGGTGTGGTACTGTAGTGGATGGACGGAAAATCTCTGGAACGGGGTTCATTTGTGAAACTCAGGCTGCTGCTTCCTAAAAAGTTCCCTTTGATCCGCCCAGCTGCAGGACTGGGATGAGACGGGAGATCATGGTTGGACGGACAGACTGGTGGAACCAGCTGGACTGAAAGGAAGAGGCTCAGGAATCCCTGAGGGGTAAATCAGGAAACATTTGGACTACTTTGTGTCTTTCACTCCTGGATTTCCTGAACATTTTGAGAACATTCATACATTTTCTCCTTAAACGGAATACAATAATGAACTGATGGATGGGAAGGAATCAGTTTGAGCTGGTGGACCCATCCTGAGCGGAGAAAAACAATGAATACAATTACATACATAGAAAACTGATGGTTTTATTACCAGTGAGATAAAAGAAACACAGTAAGCTTACTTCCATCACCGATTGTCACTTAAAAGTCTCATATATGCACTTCCTCTCCAGCATCAAACCCACAGACACATAAACGCTCAGTATCCAGATACCAAGTGTTTGCAGCCAGAACAGCTCGAGTCTCTGGTTCTGAACAGAGTAGAAGGTTTAACTAATGAAGCAATGAGTTGTTTCCAGAAGCATAATTACTACAAACAGAACCAGATATGAGAAAGAAATTGTCCATATTTGGTCTCAGCAGCTTGAAAATGTTGATAAAATAAAAAGTTCTGCAGGAATCTGGATACGCTGGATCCGATTGAAAACAATCTTTGCAAATCTATAAAATTTTCTTGGGAACATTTTCCTGCACAGATAAATTATCTGGATGTGTGAATGATCACAGAGAAAGTTACAGAATGATGGAAAATATTTCAACATAAACTAAGGTGGACAATGGGACCAGTTCATCACCATCCATGGGTTGAAGACACGTGGGAATTTTCTCATTACCCAGTTTGACCAGTGAACAAAGCTAGCAGCTTGTTCAACTTTTCCTTCTAAAGATTTGGGATTATCTTCTCTGTCTTGGTGTAAATCATCCTTTTTATGATGGTGTGAGAGAATGAGAACCAGTCTGGACGTTCAAGGCAAAGAGCTCTGAGTAGATAATGGACTGGAAGGAACTGTGAGTAAATTGTCTTTAGTATGTAACACAAAAATACGTGATTAGTTTTAGAAAAGCCACACATGTGAAGGTATCAGATAGGAAATGTGTTCCTGACAATGAAACAGCAGATCTGGTCCAGAGAGGATCTCTTGGGAGGAGTTACTGGCTGAAGAAGAGAGAACCTCTAATTGTCTCTTCTCCTGTGGACATTTGTTGACTAAATAGCGTTTTTCATATTTCTGGATGTCATTGGAATGATTACCAGCATTTCTTCTCTCATCGACCTCTGCATGACTCCATGCTTGTGCTGTGAAAATCCAACATCTTGGAGTCACGTTAGAGTCGGGCGATAACATTTAAAGGGATAAATCTAGTAATTCATGATAATCTTATAGGCTAAGGTGTCTCCAGGTGCTTCCTGGGAGGTTTTTCATGCATGTCCCAACGTGAGGAGAAGGTTGGACGGACCCAGAAGTAGCGAGGAACGATAAGTGTATCCTTTGAGGTCATTGGCTGTTTTGAGTTACCCCAGAACAACCTGGAGAGTCACCCAGAAGAAGGATGTCTGGACCATCTCAGCTCTCAGGACCATCTAGACATTTGTGGTTAAAAAGCTCAGTCTTAGTCTCCCCTGAGCAAAGCTCACTGGTCCAGTTAAAGTCCAAGTAGAGTTGAGTAAATCCCACATGTTTACGTTTGTGATGGTAGAAAACGCTTTTCCTCACTTGCCCCCAACCAACTGGTTGGTCTGTAGGTGGAGTCTGGTGGTTCTCATGGAGTATGCATTATATTAATATTAAGCCATAATCATCAGTATGAATAGGAATGATAATACTTTTGGATGATATTCCCGTGTAATGATCTGCTCCTCCTTCTGTTCTGGCCCAATTATCTAGTGTCCAGACAGGAATTGTTCTGGTTGTTAATATTCATGCTGTGCTGCTGTTGATCCAGATAAGCTCAGTTCAGCTGAGTCATGGTGTCTGAAGACTGTTTCTCACAGTTAAGCCTCTTTCCTCTTAACTTTTTCCTGCTGCGTTGTTTTTCTTCCTTCCCTTTCCCTCTTTTAACTTTTCTTGCTCCTGGTTTTCTTTTTTTTTCTTTAGTTCTGCTTTATACTCGGTAAATAATCTGTTTCTAAAGTGTTTAGAGATGCAGATGTTTCTCAATGCAGAAAATTGTTTGGTTCAGTCGTTTCTTTGTTGAACGATATTACTCTCAGATGACTTCTGTCTCTCGTGTTAACATTTCTCGGCACATGAGATTCCAGCTATACATCATAAATGTCATGAACACACACACACACACATACACATACACACACACATACACAGCTCTGTGCTCGCCCTGCAGCTCTGCAGGTTTTGTATCCTGTTGGCCTGTGTGAGGGAACACACACTCTGGGTGAATCCCTGCAGGCTGCTCCAGGCCGTCCTTCATGGAGGCTACGATTACACGCTCTGTTTTCTGATTGGACTCACTGTGAATAGAGGGATGAAGAGGAGGTGTGCAGAGACACTCTTCCTCTCTAATGATCTGGTTTTGAGTCTCTCCGACTGTGCATCAACCCAGTCATCCAACACTCCTCCTCCTCTGTGTTCATTTGATCTGTTACTTAAAAAAGATTAATTTGTAAAAACAAGTGACACATTAAAATGTAACCAATGTCTTTAAGAAAACTGCTCTGGAGCATCAAAGACCTTCAGCACTGTGAAAGCATTTAAAAAAGATGTGTTCTGTATAGCCACAGGAAATCTTGTATTGTTGGTGCTGATTCAAATATCTAAATGTTGAGTCAACAGAAAAAAGTGGATTTCTGAATCAGAAATAAGTTTAGAGGTTTTCTGGACACATCCCATAAGAAGGGAGGGAGGTATGGATGGATGGATGGATGGATGGATGGATGGATGGACGGACAGATGGCGGGCGGGCGGATGGATGGAAGGATGGATGCATGGATGGATGGATGGATGGATGGATGGACGGACAGATGGCGGGCGGGCGGATGGATGGACGGACGGACGGACGGACAGCGGGCGGGCGGATGGATGGATGGATGGATGGACGGACGGACGGATGGACGGACGGACGGACGGACGGCGGGCGGATGGATGGATGGATGGATGGACGGACAGATGGCGGGCGGGCGGATGGATGGATGGATGGATGGATGGATGGATGGATGGACGGACAGATGGCGGGCGGGCGGATGGATAGATGGATGGATAGATGGATGGACGGACGGACGGACGGGCGGGCGGATGGATGGATGGATGGATGCATGGATGGATGGATGGATGTATGGATGGACGGACAGATGGCGGGCGGGCGGATGGATGGATGGATGGATACATGGATGGATGGATGGACGGAGGGCGGGCGGGCGGATGGATGGACGGACGGACGGACGGACAGCGGGCGGGCGGATGGATGGATGGATGGATGGACGGACGGACGGATGGACGGACGGACGGACGGACGGCGGGCGGATGGATGGATGGATGGATGGATGGACGGACAGATGGCGGGCGGGCGGATGGATGGATGGATGGATGCATGGATGGATGGATGGACGGACAGATGGCGGGCGGGCGGATGGATAGATGGATGGATAGATGGATGGATGGATGGACGGACAGATGGCGGGCGGGCGGATGGATGGATGGATGGATGCATGGATGGATGGATGGATGGATAGATGGATGGATGGATGGATGGATACATGGATGGATGGATAGATGGATGGATGGATGGATGGATGGACGGACAGATGGCAGGCGGGCGGATGGATGGATGGATGGATGCATGGATGGACAGATGGCGGGCGGATGGATGGATGGATGGATGGACGGACAGATGGCGGGCGGGCGGATGGATGGATGGATGGATGCATGGATGGATGGATGGACGGACAGATGGCGGGCGGGCGGATGGATAGATGGATGGATAGATGGATGGATGGATGGACGGACAGATGGCGGGCGGGCGGATGGATGGATGGATGGATGCATGGATGGATGGATGGATGGATAGATGGATGGATGGATGGATGGATACATGGATGGATGGATAGATGGATGGATGGATGGATGGACGGACAGATGGCAGGCGGGCGGATGGATGGATGGATGGATGCATGGATGGATGGATGGATGGATGGACGGACAGATGGCGGGCGGGCGGATGGATGGATGGATGGATGGATGGATACATGGATGGATGGATAGATGGATGGATGGATGGATGGATGGCGGGCGGATGGATGGATGGATGGATGGACGGACAGATGGCGGGCGGGCGGATGGATGGATGGATGGATGGATGGATGGATGGATGGCGGGCTGATGGATGGATGGATGGATGGATACATGGATGGATGGATGGATGGATGGACGGACAGATGGCGGGCGGGCGGATGGATACATGGATGGATGGATGGATGGATGGACGGACAGATGGCGGGCGGGCGGATGGATGGATGGATGGATGGATGGATGGATGGATGGATGGATGGATGGATGGATGGATGGATGGATAGATGGATGGATGGATGGATGGATGGCGGGCGGATGGATGGATGGATGGATGGACGGACAGATGGCGGGCGGGCGGATGGATGGATGGATGGATGGATGGATGGATGGCGGGCTGATGGATGGATGGATGGATGGATACATGGATGGATGGATGGATGGATGGACGGACAGATGGCGGGCGGATGGATGGATGGATGGATGGATGGATGGATTTATGTATTATGACCGCTATGTTTATTCCTCCTGCTACCTGCTACCGCGGTCAGGTGAGCTGACAGTCAGAAATACGCGGTCACGCCAGCCGACATCAGCTCTCTCTTAAAGTTTAGCTCCGCCCATACAAGGTGCATTACGGTAATGGAGCAGAAAGGACCCGATCCTGGCAACGGTTGAGAAAATAAGAGGAAAACAGGAAAGTAACCTTCAGAACATTTATATTAATGACATTTTTACAACTTTCACATGTATGTGAAAGTTGCGTCATACCAGCGACCTCAATGATTAATATTATCATTTTTCTTCTAACACAGGAAGAATTCCTTACCACAGAAGACTTAATGAGCTAATTACCTCTATTAGAAAGATGGGATTAGAACCAGCTCTTACCAGTAAACTCCCAAGGATTATTAGTGTCATTTGATTTGTTTTTCTGTGTTTGATTTTCTGTATCATTGTAATGTTTTTCCTCATGTACAGCGGTTTGAGTTCCTTGTTGCTGAAAAGCGCTACATAAATAAACTTGACTTGCAACCCATGGAGGAGCCGCAGGATCGGCGGAAAATAAAAAATTATTTTAGATAATCAAATTTGACCTTATATTAAATATTTAGTTTTTCTTGCTGTCGTATTGTTGAACAGTATAGAATTAATTAAAGCATAATTAAAAGCTTTTAAAAGAACTGATTTAAAAACAATTAAATATCAGTTTCTATATTGGGATCATATATTTGTACATCCGACTCTAAGGGCTTCACCAGTCATGGACCTCACCGCACGTCACTGAACTGAGATCTAATATATCCCGGGAATACCAAATATGTTCATGTTATAGACTATTATTATATCACAAATAATCCCAACAACAATTTATTAAGAACAATCATTAGGCCTACATTGATAACCAAACCGGTAGAATAATGATAAACGGGTGTTTTCATTGTAAATCTGATTTATCAGATGTAATATTTTCTTATTAAAATAAAGAAAATAAAAAAATTAAATAAAACATTGTCTTCTGTTTTGTCGTTATGTTGTTGAACAGTTTCTGCCAATTGTCTTTAATAAAAGAAAAAGTAAATAGAAGTTCTCCATTCATTAAAAACGGTTTCGTGCATCCTGGTGTCTGGAGAGATTATGTGACGGCCGTTCCTGACTGGCGTTGCATTCAGAAAACGTAACAATGACCCTGACAGGTTGCAAGAGGTCCTGATTATTTTTTATTCTATTATTTCAAAGATGTTCACACGAACAGAGAAGGTCGTTGCTGTTCTTTCCATCTCCACATAGCGACCTGCCATCGGTGCGCACTGCGCGGTGCTGTTGCAAATGGCAGCTGCTTTTGGATCACGCATGGATGACAGACTAATAATGAACGCAGTTTTAGTGAGCTACTAACACTACAGGTGTTATAGAAACATATTGGCATCAACTCTTCCCAGAATTTGACAACTTAGCGCTGAAACGTCCAGTATTGCACATTCATTGAGGCAACTGGACAGGGGTCTTTTTTGCGCTTCCGATGTCATTGCGCATGTCAGTATATCACGCTGCACGTGTTTCTGCGGATGCTGTCAGGTTTCAAGAGACACAAACGTTTTGTTTGTGACTCTGTCTGTCTCTAGACAGTGAGAGAGAGAGAGAGATCTGTCACAGCCTCTCAGCACATTCGGGTCACGCCCACGGCCAGAACCGCAAAGTGGGGGGGCCAAGGGCCCCCTGCCCCCCCCCTATTCCGGCCCCACTGCTCAGCTGACAGATTGGGTTCAAATTATTCAGATTTTGATAGAAAATGGGTTTTCCGCCCCTGCCAATCCTTCAGCTCTTCGCTAATTTTCACAGTTTTAGCGTTTCCTGCTCCCTGCAGATCTGGATTTGTCTCTTGATGGGTTTCATCATCTCTGGTTCTGTTCTCTTGTCTTCAGGGCGGCTCAGAAGCTCAGTTTGTCTCGCAGGAAGAAATCCCAGCCGGGTCCCTCCTCTCCTCCGGCCGAGGCCCCGGGCCCGCCGCTGCTGTACACCGGAGGCTTCAGCGGGGCCCTGCAGCTGTCTCCCCCTGCCATCCCACCATGCCTCCTACGGGCCGGATCAAAGGCGAAGGACACGCCTGGGATGGGAAAGGTAAGACACTGGTGCGTTGTTCTGTATCTGGTGGAATCTGAGCGTGTTAACCAAAGACAAGTGTAAATAACTGGCCTGGGTTCAGCTTAAAAATGACGCTGCAGGGTTTGGTGTCTAGCTGTAGATCAGACGCTTAGACAGCTTCAGTCTGATCCGTTTGGAGTGATTAGGGTCGTGGCAGATGGCCGCTCACACTGAGCCTGGTTCTGGTTCTGCTGGAGGTTTCTTCCTGTTAAAAGGGAGTTTTTCCTCTCCACTGTCGCTACATGCATGCTCAGTATGAGGGATTGCTGCAAAGTCAACGCCAGTGACTGTCCACTGTCTCTACATGCTCATCCAGGAGGAGTGAATGCTGCAAGTCACTGACTGGATGCAATCTGCTGGGTTTCCTTAGATAGAAAAACTTTTTATCCAATTTGAATAAATAACTGAATCTGACTGCACTGTTCAATGATTAGGATTAACTGGAATGTATGAACCTGACTTTAGTGAAGAGCCTTGAGACGACATGTGTTGTGAATTGGCGCTATAGAAATAAACTGAATTGAATTGAATAACGAGCCTCATGAGGGCAGATAGAGTCAAACCCATAACCCTAATCACACCTTAACCTGCTAATCAAATATCCTCTTAATTAATGAAGCCACAGTTTGTCTTGTCTGCTCCACAGCTCTGCAGACATCTTGAGAGCTTCTCCCTTCGCTGCACATCCTCAGCTCTGTTGTTCAGAGAAAGTCCAATAACAACATCCCTAAAATTCCTCCCAATGGGAGTTTTCTGCAGGTTGAAGTGAACCAACAGGTTTAAAGCTGACTGACTGAAACCACCCTGCTGCAGCAGTGAGGGAGGCGCCCACCCCCCCAATTCTCTCCGACTCGTTTATTGGAGCTTGCTGCTCATAAAGTGTGGAGCAGTTTGTATTTACAGCCGACAAACGTCCCCCTGTGACTCGCTCATAAACCCGCTGATGGACTGAGCTCGATGCTCCACTCACTGCTGCGTTGCTCTGCAGCCTGCAGGAGAAAACCAGGTTTGTGAGGAGCTCATTACAGAAGAACAAGCTCGTTGTTTCCTGAATGTTTTCCATGAAGCGGGCGAAAGTAATAAAATCCGTCTTTCTGCTGCTCCCAGATCAGCTGACTGCACTGAGCCGATATCTGAGCTGAGAAAGAAGCACCAGGCTCCTCCATCGATGTGTAATGTTGGGGGTCTGGAGTCCAGTCATTTGTTATCAGGCCACAGTCTGAGCAAAGGTTCTGTTCCAGCACCAGAAACTGCTGATGTGTTGGGTCTTTATGCTGAGGAAGAGATAGCAAAATATTTCCACAGAAATAAATGCATCATATTAATGATCAATAACAGATATCAGCTCAGATCAAACTGAGGAGAAATAATCTCCTGATTTCTTTGCTTCTTTCCTCCCTCCCTTCCTTCCTTCCTGGGTCTATTTTCATTGTTTTAATTGAAATTTTAATATCAAATGTGATTACCTACTAAAATCCCTAATCATTTTTTTCCTGTAATGATTTAGACAGATATCCTGAAGGAATAATGATGTAACATTTAGATTAATGATGTATTATTTGGAGCTACAGCTCGTGATGAACTCTGACCTTCCTCTCCTCTCTCCTTAACGTCCAAAGCTACAAAGGTCCTTAACGAGTTTCATTAATTAAGACATACTGCCTCTGTGGAGCAGAGTGTCTTCGGTTCTCAGAGGCGTCAGCCTGAATTCACCCATCAGTCCTCCTTACCTGTAGTTACCATGGTAACAGCAGCATCCTCTCAACCAAGGCCGCTTGGTTTTCTCAAAGCTTCTTCACTCCTTCGCATTGACAACATGTTTGAAATAAAACTGTGAGGCAGATCTGAGCAGAAGCAGCAGCTGCTGTTTCTGGTTGGCTGGTCGATTTGTTGACCTTCTGACACGTTTTACCCAGAGATCAGCTGTTTCCTGTCTGCCGCAGCTCCGACCGACAGGCCGATGAGTTGTTCCGCCGGCCCGTAGCGACTCGCTGTTTGAAAAACGTTGCGTCTCAGATTGTTTTTGGTTTAAACTTGACCCTGTGAACCCCTGAGTACCGACTCAGCAGCTCTGTGACAGGCCAATAAAAACCAGCCAGAGAGGCACAACCCGACAGCCAGGCGCACTGAGCTGCAGCTCAACAACCGATGCTTTACATTTACACACAAGCTGGATGGTTTCATGATGAAAACGGCCCGTTTGAGATTCCGCAAATATTTTTCTTTCTAACTTTATTTTTCCTTCCTATCAAACATAAACACAGCATTTAAAGCGGTTCACACAATAAATGGAAACACTCTGAAACACTCCAAAGTGTTTACATGATAAACACTTTTAAAGGTCACAATTGTTACATTTAGTTCAGATAATGAGTTTCTGTGTAGTTCCAGTTTTTTAAGTGAGGGAAATACATTTTTGATTCCCCAGCAGAACCAGATTTCGGACCTGGAAGAGAGACCTTTGTTGTCCAGTACAGGGATAAGATGTTTCTTGAAGATGGTCACCAGGTTTGCACACATCTCAGGAGGGATTTCATCTAACTCTTCTCTACAGAAACTTCCAGAATGCTTTAGGTTTCTTTGCTGCTGCTTTTTAGCAGTTTCTGTAGGACTGGGGCCTTCAGACTGACTGGACCACTTCATCACCATAATATGCTTCTTCTGTAGTTTCTCCTTTGTTCCCTTGGTGAGATGGTTTTGGCTTTTATCTGGTGGGACATCCATCCTCAATGTTTTGGCTATCAATAGATGGTTCGTGTTGAAGATTTTACAGTACGTGTCCGTCAGTGTGCTGAAGCTGTCCAGTACCCTTAAAGCAGCCCAGAGTTCAGAATACCAGCAAGGTGATGCAGAAAACTAACCTTTAGACCAGGAGTCATCAGTGACCCGCCTGCACCGCAGTGAGTTTTGGACTTTGTTGGTAGAAGAAAAAGCTCAATGCCTTTTCAGGCTCAATCCAGGAGCTGCAATGGACTTTTCAGCCAAACCCAATATTGCACCAGAAGCAGCAGAATCAAGACCCAGAGTGGAAGTCCAGATTTTCCGGAGACCCGTGGATGCCTGCTCAGCATATTTTTATTCAAATACACCTGTTGAAGTTGATTCCAAAAACTTCCTCCAAAGCCTTCTCTAAACCCTTTGGATGTTCACTGCCCACCTGAGGACATGCCTGGAAATGTATCTTCTACAGCAGTTGCCTTCAAGTACCAGAATCAGTCCATTACAACCAAGGTGTTGTTGGTGACTGTGTTCCAGACTGCCTTCAGATCAGCTGATGCAGCTGTTGGCTGATCCCTCACCTGTCTAATGTCTATCCTCACCACATGAGGAAAGATCTTATAAGCACCTCCAGATTGAGGTCTATTGGTGGTCAACTACCTTTACTTAGAGACCAAATATTGTCTTGTTTGAGCTTTACCTTCTAAGGACAATCTAGATATGGTTTATGATTGGTTGATGATTTATTTTACACCAACAAATTCTTATTATAATTTGAGTGTTTGTGTTGATGCCTTACTCTAAAAAACCTCAACCTTCCTGTCTGTCTTCAGGTTCGGGTGATGGTGCGCATCTGCTCGGCCCACAGCAACGAATCCTCGGAGTCCATGTCCTTCCTGAAGGTGGATGGCAGAAAAAAGCAGATCACACTGATAGAGACTTCGAACAGTGGAAACTCGGCCTCCTCTCAGAGACGTTCCTCTGTTTCACCACCAAAGACCTTCACCATTGATGCCGTCTTCACGCAGGATGCCTCACAGGTGGGAGAAGTTTCAAAAATCTTCTTAATAATGCTCTTCATCCACAAACTCAAATACCCGAATCTGAACGTGTCTAGATTTTTGAGGTATGAAGAGTGGAAACGTGTGAGCATCTGTAGGTGCTCTGAGAATCTGAACTAGTGCAGAAAACAGGAACAACAAATAGAAATTCAGGGCACATAGCTGGAGTTTGAGCTCTTCATCAGCGAAATGCCACCGCTACAGCAGACTGTTTATCCACAGAGAGAGCCGACAGCAGAAGATGCAGATAGATCAGTGTCTGAGATTGATGGAGTGAATGTCAGATAACGTCTGATGTGAAGCTGCAGGGAGGAACTGTCAGGAAGCAGCAGACGATTTGCACATTGTGACTTTTTCACCTTTCCTCCTTGTTATGCATCTTAACACGCAGTCACATGTTTTCATATTATACCTGCATGAAAACACAAGCGTTGCATCCTATTGTAACATAAACTACGAACATGAAAGCTGAATCACCCACATGTGATCTCAGCTAAAGTTGTTCACAACATGCAACGTGACAAACAGCATAAAACAATAAAATATGGTCCCAGAACCACCTCGGTTAACAGAAAACAACTGTTCTGATTTGATCTACATTGTAGATGTTTGAGAAGAAGTACCACTGATTGTAAATACCACCATACTGGAGTAATCATGTTGGTGGAACATATCTAGGTAACATTAAAGGCTCCCAGTGGATCGTCAATATTCTAAAAATGAGTTTTAAATGTCAACCTGGTCGTACCGTAAAAATATCATCATTTTAAGGTTTTCAATGAGCATCGTAAAATATTTTGACTGTGGAGATTATGCATTATCTTCCCCCAGTGTTGTACCAGTTCATGCTTAACAAGAACTAGTTTTAAACTCGGTTCAGACGGTTGAAATTAACTGATTCATGTTCATTGTTCACCACATAATTATTCAGAGTTTAGTTCAGAGCTGGATGGATGGATGGATGGATGGATGGATGGATGGATGGATGGATGGATGCATGCATGCATGGATGGATGGATGGATGGATGGATGGATGGACGGACGGACAGAGGCACGGACGGATGGATGGATGGATGGATGGATGGACGGACGGATGGATGGATGGATGAATGGATGGATGCATGGATGGATGGATGGATGGATGCATGGATGGATGGATGGATGGATGCATGGATGGATGGATGGATGGATGCATTGATGGACGGATGGATAGATGGATGCATGGATGGATGGATGGATGGATGGATGGATGCATGGATGGATGGATGCATGCATGCATGGATGGATGGATGGATGGATGGATGGATGGATGGATGGATGCATGCATGCATGCATGCATGCATGGATGGATGGATGCATGCATGCATGCATGCATGCATGGATGGATGGATGGATGGATGGATGGATGCATGCATGCATGCATGCATGGATGGATGGATGGATGGATGGATGGATAGATGGATGGATCGATGCATGCATGGATGGATGGATGGATGGATGGATGGATGGATGGACGGACGGACAGAGGCACGGACGGATGGATGGATGGACGGATGGATGGATGGATGGATGGATGGACGGACGGATGGATGGATGGATGAATGGATGGATGCATGGATGGATGGATGGATGGATGCATGGATGGATGGATGGATGGATAGATGGATGGATGGATGGACGGACGGACGGATGGACGGACGGACGGACGGACGGATGGATGGATGGATGGACGGATGGATGGACGGACGGATGGACGGACGGACGGACGGACGGACGGATGGACGGATGGATGGACGGATGGATGGATGGATGGATGGATGGATGGATGCACGGATGGATGGACGCATGGACGGACGGACGGACGGACGGACGGACGGACGGATGGATGGATGGATGGACGGATGGATGGACGCATGGACGGACGGATGGACGGACGGACGGACGGACGGATGGACGGACGGACGGACGGACGGATGGATGGATGGATGAACGGACGGACAGAGGGACGGACGGAGGGACGGATGGATGGATGGATGGATGGATGGATGGATGGATGGATGGATGGAAGGATGGATGGATGGATGGAAGGATGGATGAGGCATATGTTAATGCTTACATCAAACGAGAACATTTTGACTGGAAAGTGTCCATCAGGTCAATGTCAGACTGTTAACATCACGTCGGTGCAGATGGGATTTGCCCTTCAACTATCACGGCACAGTTCTAGTGAAACTTAGGTTGTCTAGGACAGAAATTATCACTTATTGCAGAGAAAGCAATGCACCAATCCAGAAATCAGTAGGCAACTCAGGGTGCCTTGCCCCAGGGCACATGGACATGTGGCAGTGAAGGAAGCTGGAATCAAACAAATCTGACATTTTGCTTTTTGTAACAAAAGTTTTGTGTCACAGAATTTCACAGCTACATTTGGCATGTAGTGTGACACAAGTATCCTGAAACAAAGTCACATTAAAGAGAATATTTCTTCTGAAACATTGACTCAGAGAACCTTACATCATATCCTTACATTGTTATTGAAGTGACTGCAGATTAAACTGGCTCTGACTCCTGATAGGCTGAGGTGTGTTCGGGGACAGTGGCGGAGGTCATCCAGTCGGTGGTGAATGGAGCTGATGGATGCATCTTCTGCTATGGACACGCCAACCTGGGTAAGAACATGACTCTTTTCTTTCACACACCTACAGAACTCTCAGCTGAACACCATTTCTGCACTGGCTCCGCCCCCTCCAGGGAAGACCTACACCATGATGGGTCAGGACTGCTCCACACAGAGTCTGGGTGTGGCCCCCACAGCCATCTCCTGGCTCTTCAAGGTGATCGAGGAGCGCAGAGAGAAATCTGGGGCTCGTTTCTCTGTTAGAGTGTCGGCGGTGGAGATCTCCGGTCGTGAGGAGACGCTCACTGATCTCCTGGCTGAACTCTCTTCCTCAGCAGGGAGCCAACAGGAGGCCCCGGGGGCAGCGGTGTCCCTGAGGGAAGATCCTGTTTGTGGCTCCCAGGTACACAGAAACACTATGTCTGCATCCACTTTCTATAAACATAGCCCTCCTATGTAGAGGGAGAAGACTTTTTTCATATTTTTATTAAAATTGACTTGGCTTACTAATATTACAACATAAAAAAAATTTGCTAAAGTTAGGTTCAACATTAAACAGCAAAGCAACATAAGGAACACCATGTAGTGACACATGACACAATACAGCATGATGCAATGTAGCAACACAATGCAATATGAAGCAGTGTAGCTTGATAAAATAAGTACTGCAGTGTGAGGGTAACACGCTGCAACTTAACTCAGTGCAGCATCACTATGCAATGTAACTACAGCTTAACTTATACAGCATACGATATTTCTACATATGGCATACAAGATGACTGAAACAACACGTAATGTAAAATAATGCCACATGCAACAATGTAACGTAAAACAGCGTAACACATCACATCAAGTGACAGCCTTACATGACATAATGTATCGTGACACAGTGTCTTCACAGTCTACCATCAGTTAAAAAAAGAAGATGACTCTTCTACTGTACTCTACTGTGTACAAGCAAATTAAAGGAACGTTGAGTGGAGGGAAGACATTTGGTAGAAAAACAAATTGCACAAGCAATAGGAGTAACCTTAGCTTTGAGAGGATTGTGAAATAAAGTCTCAAGAACCTCCACATATAGACGGGTCCAGGACGTGGACAACAACTGTCGCACACTGGCACTTCAGCCGCTCCTGAACCAGGAATAAACGATTTTCATTTGGTCTGGAAGAAGATTGGAGTGGCAAAGAATCCACATTGTTTGAGGTCCGGTATGTAGGTTCTACAGTCGTTGATGTCATGTGCTGGTTCTGGTCCTTCGTGTTTTATCAAGTCTAAAATGAAAGCAGACAGCTACCTTTAGATTGAAGAGCATTTCATGTTAAGTATCAAAGTACCAAAATTTGGGCCTGACTGAGCAGCAAACTGGGCTCATCTAGTCTGTATTGTAAAGACGAAGAGGAGAGTCAGCAGACCCAACTGTGCAGATGAGCTGAAGGCTGCTATTAAATCAACCTGGATCTCCTTAACTCCTCAGCAGAACCACAGGCTGATTGCCTCCGTGTCACGCCACATCGAGGCAGTAAAACGTGTAACAGAAGCTCCGACCTAAGCTGATAAACGGTACCATGGTCATACTTTTACTTTGCTGTAGTGAAAACCAGCAGTGTGACGTCATGGAGCAACATGATGCAATATAACTCCATGCAATGTAACAAAACATAACTGACACAACCAAACAGAACAACAACATCAACACAATGTAGCGTACACACACTGTAACACAACCTAACACAAATTTTACTAGAAAATGTAACACAATCCAACATTATGTGAAACAATGTTACACGAAGCAACCGTGCTGAGAACTCAACGACATTTTGTGTTGGGTCCCTCTTCTTCTTCTTCTTGTTCCCTTCCTTCACCTCCTCCCTTCTTCCTCTCCTCTCTGTGACCTCCTCTTCACCTCCTGGGACTTCGTCGGTTTCCACAACTGTCCAATTAGTTTTGATCTTCCTTTTCAGTTTCACACTCTTTTATCTCCACAGGGCTCCTCCAGTCTGCCACTTTTTATCTCCTCTCACTTTAATTTTCTTTTTCTGTCACCACTAACTTTTCTCCTCTCGCACAGACGTCCTTATTTTATCAAACCCCATTCTGTCTCATTTCACCTTTTATCTCTGAGAGGCGGAGGAAATGGTTTTGCTTTGAGCTGCTGATTGCTGCAAGGTTCTGAGATTTACGTTTCAGGGTTGAAGTTTTAAGGCTTCATTTCAACCAGAGTTCTTTAAAAGTGGAGAAAATCAGAGCAAGGTGTAGAAATGTTTAACCTGAAATCGTTATTTGAACAACCTTCTACAACTAAAACATGCTAATGAACCTGAGGAACCTCCAGGAGTCTAATTTGGTATTGTTTGCATCACGTCATTCACATTTCTACCCCTCCGATCAGCTACAGAACCAGACGGAGCTTCGAGCGACCAGCGCCGAGCGGGCAGCGTTCTTTTTGGACGTCGCTCTGGCAGAGCGGATGAGTAGTCGGACCCCGGATGACCAGGATGCCCGGAGGAACTCACACTTTCTGTTCACGCTTCACCTCTACCAGGAGAGGGCGGACAAGAGCAACAAGGCCGCAGGTTAAAGTCGATAAGGTTTCACAATGTCTTCAAATGATCTGAGCAGCATTCATAAAGTCTGGATAAATTATGGAAAATGTCAGGGAAATATATTTAATTCAATTTATTATGATAAAAACTCAGGATCTTAAATTTTGAAATAAAAGGAGATCATATTATTTATCACATTATTTCTTTTTGACCCGATTTTAAAACAGCAGCTTTGCTCATTTAAAGCAAACTGTGGCTGTATGGTTATGGTCATTTGGAAACATCCTCCTTAATATCTTGAGATGCTGCGTGAGTATTTTCACATATTGTTCTCTTTTCACAATGCTATCTATTTTCATCACTCCACAACACCATGCTGCCACCTCCGTACTTCACAGTTGCAAAGGTGTTCTCAGGCTTGCAAGGCAAACAGTTTAATTTTACTGTCATCACACGTCTCCCAAAACTGCGGCCTTTAACCCTGGGTGCCTATGAAAACCGGGTGTCTGACTTTTCTTGTTGCTTTTTGAAGAATGGCTTCTTCCTTGCTGAGTGGCCTTAAAGCCTAAGATAATGCACGACACATTTGTCTGTTGATAATGTCAACGTAAATGTCAGATTTATTTAAAAAAATTAAATAAGATTCATCAAAGTGCTTTTCTTACCAGCTTCAGCCGCATCTTTAACGTTTTTTTCTTTTGTTTTGGGATTGATGCGCACATTTATATATGTGTATAAATAAATGATGGAAGTCCATGATGTCTGACAAATTGTTAACTGGGTAAACAGACTGCCCAGACCATTGTGAAGATAACAGCCATCCTGATAAAACGTTCATGAAGTGCTACACAACTAGTTGCTGCTGCATGCAGAGAACTTCTTGCCAAAACCTCTTCCAGCTTTTTTTGGCTACATTTAGCATGTTAATCTCTTTGGTCCAAATAAACCTGCTTTACTTTCACAGCCTTCTGCTTGTGTCTGGTGGATCTGTTCTCCATGAGAAAAATCCAAACACTAGATGTTGTGAAAGAGTAGAACGTCCCTTAAAACATCCTCACAGGTCTTCAGCATATGTTAAGACCTTCATAAAGGATAGGATGAAATCTGTGAAAGGAGATCTCTGAAGTGTAAATGAAGTCAGAAAGTTGGAGCATCAGATGTTTTTGCTTGTTGGACGTAAAATTGAGGCTCATGAGAAGCTCTCAGAGTCTGAGCTCTCAGGCAGAAATAAAGTATCCTCTCTGTTATCCAGCAGCTTCCTAAGCTCCTCTTCCTTCTGCTTCCTAACAGGTAGCTGCTAATTAGCTTCATATTGAAACACTGTCAACAGGATCATTTGTCGAGAGCAGCTTTGCTAACAGCACCTCCACCCACGTTCACCTGTCCACCTGGCAGAGACGTTTCCACTGTTATCAGTGTTTTACTGCCTCTGGTTCCACGCCTGGAATACATCTGCACGGCTAATGAGGCCTGATGACTCGCATCCTGTGGTGTTTATGGGGCGGCGGGCAGAAAAGGGGAGCGCTCAGCTGCTCTCAGCAGTTTCTAAATCCTGCTGATGTGGGCAGTTGAACTTTCACGCCCTCATTACTCTGAATTACTGAAATAAGCGGGCCGTTAAAGTGCTGCTGAATATTTATCAGAGCTGATTAGAGATGCTCCAACATAAAAGCAACCAGGTTTTATTCAGAGGAGCTTCTCTAAAGATGCATTTTTCAGAACCTTAAATCTGGAGTAAAATCTGGGGACGTGGCTTCAAACGTGTGGGACTTCTGGTTGGACGTGCTGCAGTTGGACAGTAGGGAGTCCGTGTCTCATTCAACATTTTTACACTATGAATGTTCCTGTCATTATCTGGTTCTGGACATGGAGGTTCTTTAACATGAATAGTCTTAACCCCAGAGTTACCTTGACTTGTAAAGTCATGTACCGAGTTTAATTTGACCTGGATGTGTAAACTGGTGCTGGACTTATTTGTGCTGTCAGGGGATTTTTCTGGTTGATGTCTGGACTTTTGAGTTGAACCAGAACCTGTTTTGTTTGACTTCTGACCTACAATTATCACTGATTCTACCATGAGAGACCCACTAGCATTGTTTGACTCACTGAAATGCACAAAACGTTCAGGTTTTGACTTAACGTTTTCCCGTTTTAAGTCAGAACATTTCTCTTGAACTTGAGGAGCTTCTAGCTGCAGTTAAAGATGTCTGGACTTGGGATGTGACGTGGAAACTGGTCCAATACTTGCTGGGCTTCATGAAGTGATAGCTTGTCCCTTCCTAAACAAATCAGTCAGAGTTAAATTGACTTTACCGATGCTTTAAAGTGTGAATACCATCGGCGGTTTGAGTTGTTTTATTTCATCAGTAGCTTTTTTATTTCCTGCACTCTGTCCATTTAAGCAGTTTTTATAATTGTAATATTGTTACAATGAGATAATTAATTAACATGAGACATATTTGTATTTCTCATGTACTTAGCAGTCATTACAACAGGCATTAATGATGATTCTGTACATTAACTGATCTATATACTGAGCAGCTCTTTAAGCAACAAATAATTTCAGCGGTACCAAGCAGTAAAATATGGACTTTTCCATTAGAACTGCATTTAAACGTGTTTTTCTCTGTGTCCCTCAGTGTCGGGCCGGAGTCGTCTCCACCTCCTGGACCTGGGCAGCTGTGAGACGGACATCAGCAGGACCAGGGAGGGAGGCGGAGGTCAGTGTCTGTCCCTGTCTGCGCTGGGGAACGTCATCCTCGCTCTCTCCAACGGGGCCAAGCATGTTCCCTACAGGTACCACCCACACTCTGAGTGCCCCAGTAAACCTGGTAACAGATGGACCCCAAGTCCCTGGGGGGACGGAGCAGTGGGGGACAGCAGGAACCCCATGTATTTTTAATGTGTGTTGAGTCGACCTTAAATGCTGATGAATTAATCGTGTTCAGTCCTCTGGGTGTTTGTTAATCGGCAGGGCTCCATCTTTATTGATTGGCTGAATGCTTCAGGAATTTCTCTTAGTTAATCAGCTGTTTATTTCATCATCAACAACAAGGTTTTTAGGACATACATTTGTTTTCATCCTCTTGTTATTTGATTTGAAATGATGGTCAATAATTCACTGAATGGTGAAGATGTTTTTAATGTGGTCATGAGGAGTATTTATGAGCAGCCAATATCTCACCTGGGGTCAGGATTCCTGTACAGCCTGGAAAAGTCTAGGAATTTATTCAGGCCCTTTCTAGGTATAGATCACTCTGGAAGCATCCATCCATCCATCCATCCATCCATGCATCCATCCATCCATCCATCCATCCATCCACGTGTCCATCCATCCATCCATGCATCCATCCATCCATCCATCCATCCATCCATCCATCCATCCATCCATCCACGTGTCCGTCCGTCCATCCATCCATCCATCCACGTGTCCATCCATCCATCCATGCATCCATCCATCCATCCATCCATCCATCCATCCATCCATCCATCCACGTGTCCGTCCGTCCATCCATCCATCCATCCACGTGTCCGTCCGTCCATCCATCCATCCATCCATGCATCCATCCATCCATCCATCCATCCATCCATCCATCCATCCATCCATCCACGTGTCCGTCCGTCCATCCATCCATCCATCCATCCACGTGTCCGTCCGTCCAGCCATCCATCCATCCATGCGTCCATCCATCCATCCATGCATCCATCCATCCATCCATCCATCCATCCATCCATCCATCCATCCTCAATTTGTAGACTCATGGAGAACTTTAACTGGTCATGATGTCTTCATGCCTCATGCATAGATCTTGAAACTGGCCTGTTTCTTTAACATCTGTCCTCCATCCTGATCCATCAGTGAAATTAGATTTAGTATATAATAATGAAAGAATTAGGTCAAATTCTCCCTAGTTTTCATGTATCTGCAGCTGACAGACACTCATTTGCATGAAATCAGCAATAAGAGTAGATTCAGGAGTTACAGATATAAGCCCAAATTCATAATATTTTCATTTTTGTTCTTGGTGTTAGATAGGAAACTAAAAAATGCTTAGAACCAAACAACTATCCCTCATGCAGCTTTACTCCATGTCTTTTCAAAGGCAGTACTTCATACTGTACGTGTCGTAGAAGATTGCATGCAGTTCAAAATGCACTTCTTGAATGTGAGACAAGAGATTCCTTCGAATTCATCCAACTGTTGCACAGTGTAATGAACAGTCTCTGGGGTCCTGTGGGGCTTCTCAGGCCCACAAAGTGTCTTTTCCTCGTTTTCTAACGAGGCTTTTCTTGATCTATTATTCAGAGACAGCAAGCTCACCATGCTGCTCAGCGAGTCTCTGGGTAACATCAACTGTCGAACCACCATGATTGCCCACATCTCGGACTCCCCGGCGAACTACATGGAGACGCTGACCACGGTGCAGCTGGCGTCCCGCATCCACCGCATGAGGAAGAAGAAATCCAAAGTACCTCATCTTTTATTTAACTCTGTTTTTCAGCTTCTTTTAAGGAGAATAAAACCTGATAACAAGGAATTTATTCTCTTATGTATTATTTAACACAGTAAGACGATTATTATTTTTTGAGTTGATTCATAATAAGCAAAGAAAAATTATTTCTGACATGTGCAAAATACACATATTTCAGGCTGAATCCAATTTCCAGCCCCTCCCTAAATTTAAAGCCCGGAACCATATTTGTAGTCCCTGTTTGCGAAGACATACAACTTCAAATTAAACACATAGATCAGTGGTCAGTGGAGAACCTGATCAGCCATCTCAATCACTCCTGGTAAAGATGTGTATGGAGTCTTTAAATAAATAATCTCCGATTCCAGCTGTAGAATCACTGAAAATGTAGAAAAATCGAACATTTTAATCACTGAGGGGAAAACCCGATGTTAAAAATGAGTGTTTTTCCAAATCAGAGGTTTCACAAATATTGGCACCCCTGCTGTAAATACTTTATACAACCCCCCTCTACCCAACAGGACCTTCCGTCTTCTCCTATAACATTTCAGATTTGGGTCTGGGCACTGAGATGGTGGTGGTACAAGGTTTATTTTGTATTTGATGAACCTTATCTGTGTTTATGTGACCACATGGGTTGGATCAGTGTCCCATTGAAGGACCTAGTGATGACCTATTTTCAGATTTTCTAGCAGAGGAGACCTGAATTATTTGTCACATATCCAGGAATATCAAAGAGTTCATGATGCCATGCACTCTTAACAAGGTTCCCAGGGTCTTTAGAAGAGAAACAGGCCCAAAGCATTATCTCCATCATACTTAATAATAGACTGGAGGTTTTCCAAATAGTTGAGCAAACTGCACATGTTCACCTTTGTGTTGGCAGGACAGAACAAGTTTTTTCCTGGCATGCTTCCCAAAATACCAATTGGCATGGAGATAGTGCCTACATGGTTGGTAGGGAGACTTGGTGACTTAAATATGCAAAGGTGTTCACTTATACTTGAGTCAGACTCGAGGAACAAATTTAAAGTTATTTTATAAACATTAAACATGCAGAGAATACTAAGTGTCTCAGGACCAATTGCTTTATAACTGCAAGTCTGGAGGCAGAGATAGTGATGGCATTTCTGCCAGAGGTTGGATCAACATTACATATGGGATGCCAGTGGTGCCAAAATGTGTTGGCAATAAGTAAAAAGGTCTGTAGGACAGAGAGCAGCCTGTGATGTCCTCCCTTGAGTCATGATGGAAGTGTTTTTCTTTCAGAATAATTCAATAAAAAGAAATAATAATAATGATGTTTCCAAATGCAAAACTCAAGACATAAGTTGCCTGTTTAAACAAGCTAAGTTTGTATTCAGAGGATTCTCTGTCACTTAATTTTGGAATCATTTAAAGTTAGTTTGAATCACACTGTGATCAGAAATGAAACATTTCATTATGTAAAACATCTGAGGTGAATGCTAAAGCTAATACAGTGACTAATGTAAAGTTATTGTTGGTGGTAATTTTGTGCTTGCCTAATTAAATCATGTTTTGAATGTTATTTTGAATATTAGGCCAAAATGTTGCAGGTTCTCACTCAGATGTAAACCCAGGAAAAGGATGTTGGCTTTAAACCCGGTTTCAAACCAGTTTCCAGTGTTTCCTTTATTCAGAGTCAATGATATGCTATTATTATTAATTGTGTGCATCCAGCCTGTGTGTTGTAAGCCTAATCTGAATCACAGTCAGTTGCTTCAAGTTGACAGAAAGCAGCTCCACAATCGTGTCAGTTGTGTAAATAATTACAATGTTACTTGTTTTATATTGCAAAGCTAGTTTGTACAATTGTAGCTTTTCTATGAAACCTTCTTGATGTTTTTATTATAAATCAGTGGCTTTAATTTATTGGTTGCTTGTTTTTTTTTTTTGGTTATTGTTTACTGGGAAATCAACTTTAGGATTTTTAACCTTTTTAACAGAGGATGTCATGAAGAGTGGGGGGCGCTGTACATTACAATCATGGACACAAGTTCATGGGTTGTGCTAACTCTTTCTTTTATTGCCTCCAGTATGCCTCCAGCTCCTCTGGGGGTGACAGTTCCTGCGAGGAAGGCCCATCCCGTCGACCTCCTCATGTTCAACCTTTCTATCCCCGGATCGTGGCTCTGGACCCTGACACACCGCTGCTGCTCTCCAGCGATCCCGACTATTCCTCCAGCAGTGAACAGTCCTGTGACACCGTTATTTATGTCGGACCCGGTGGAACAGCAATATCTGACCGAGAGCTTAGCGACAATGAAGGCCCACCTTCCTTTGTCCCCATCATTCCCTCCCTGAACAAGAAGCAAACCAAAGATTCTTCCCGTTCAGATGGAGATCACTTGAAGTGCAACACATTTGCAGAGCTGCAGGAGAGACTCGACTGTATCGATGGCAGTGAAGCTTCAAATGCATTAAACACTGAGAGCAGAGCAGCACAACCAGTGAAGATTCAAACTGGACCAGAATCCGATAAGAACTCCTTCCTGAACTTAACTGGGTCGGGTCAGGGAGAATACAGACTCCCTTCTCCTGGAACCTCCAAAAGGACGAGTGCTGATGGGGAAAAACTCATTCAGCCATGTTTGGTAGGGTCCAGTGAGCACTGTTCCTCAGATCCAGAGCCTGTGGTAAGGGAGAAAGTTAGACGAGGTGTGACTAGGCCACCACTCCCTCAATTTGTACCTCAGAGATCCATGACAGCATCTGAGTCAAGAGACTTTCTCAGCAGGACTCCCCCTGTGGGTATGAGCTATCAAGTACCAATAAACAATCAGCCTTTGGAGTTACCGGACTTGAGGAGGCCCCATCATTCCACCAGTTATCCGATGGAAGTCAGCGGCATTCGAGCGGGTTTGTTAGGAAGATGCCTGGACAGGGACGTTTTTAGGACCACAATCACGCTGCAGCAGCCTGTGGAACTGAATGGGGAGGATGAGCTTGTGTTCACCATCATAGAGGAGCTTCCTCTTGGCCTTGTCCCAGACAACGGACACCCCTCCAACCTCCTCAGCTTCAACCCTGAGTGTTCACTGCAGGCCTTAGCCGCAGGTTCTCGTCCAGTCAGCATCATCAGTAGCATCAATGATGAGTATGATGCTTACACAATCCAGCATGGAGTTACAGGACCCGACTTTCATTCATCTGTTGGATCAAAGCCCACTGAAAGTGAAGACAGTACTTCAGTAAACAAGCTTTTCTTGAGAGATGAAAGTACAGCAGCAGAGAGAGCGTCCATTCTGACTTCACCAAGCGTATTCCACCGACAGCCATTTCTGCAGCATGGTCTAAAGAGCTCATTGAACGACAGCGGTGTCTGTTTCTCAGAGCTGGACAGTGACCCTTCCACACCAAACAAATCATCATTTGCCAAGGCCTTTCCTGTCCCTGATTCCATCAAAGCCACACCTAAAGGCGCCTCTAAAGTGAGAGCCAATATCTTATACACTCCAACTTCAGCTCAGACTCCCCACCACACCCACCACTCCAGTCTTCCCAGGAAAACCAAGCCTACCTCAACTGCAGCTGTAGGCGGCAGCAGACAGGAAGACAGACATGAGGACTTTTTGTTTCAAGGAAGCAACTTTGGTGATCCTAGAGAGGTTGAGTATCTCTCTGCAAGTAAGCCCACAAGAAGTGGCACAGCTAGCATCTCCCCCAAGAGGTCTGGAGGAAACAGCAGCAGTGTACCTCGACCTCCAAAAGCACAAGGGTCTTCCACAGCTCACAGAGTTGTTGATGGCTGCGATAAGTCCACCAGCAAAAGAGGAGATGCTCCCATCAAGCTGCCACGACTCACTCGAGGTGCAACAACTCTGGGAACTGTTTCTACCCCACAGAGCTCTGAAATAAAATGGGGTGAAGAAGCTTTCTGTGTGACGGGGACATTAAGGTTTTCATCACTGGGAAAAAAGTCAAATGGGCAGAAAAGCAGCATAATTTCTAAGTACGGATCTGGAAATATCTCTCCTCCTACTCCACTTGTCAGACAGTCCAGCCAAGAACAAAAGACAAGGTCTCCAAGTGCCTCAAAAACAAGCAGTGGAAAGTTTGCTTTTTCCAAAAGCTCAGCCTCAGAGGAGGAATTTACCATCAGGCACCGAGCAGATTCATTCAGTCATAAGACATCTAGTTTAAAAATTGATCATGCTTCTCCCAGAACATCGTCCAGTCTGAAGACACGAGGGGCCAAAGCAGATTCTTACAGGTACTATGGAAGCCTGAGGTCTCTGGAGAGGTCTGAAAGTCCAATCCAAACTCTTTTGAAACCTGATGTGTTCAGGAATGGTAATGGTGCTGGTACAGAGAATAGCTGGAAATCCAACAGATCGGTACCAAGACTTGGCCTTCCACCTTCAAACATTCCCTGTTCCTCCCAAACCTCCTCTACTTTTCTTTCAACTGCCAGCAGACTAGGGCAGGTCAAAGGCAATGGTAATTCCCGTGCTGCTGGTTCTGGTGGACTGAAGGTTCGAACTCTATCAACCAGCAGCTCTAAAAGCCTAAGTTCCTCTCCAAATGCAGCTGGACATAATGCCAGCCTACCTCCTACTGGAAAGTCTCCTGCCCGGACTGGAAATGGAGGTAAGACAGGAAGAGGCACCATTATGGGCACGAAACAGGTCATCAACAGGGCAGCTAACAGCCGGATCATTGAGCTCGCTTCTGGTGGGAAGCAGCTGAGCAGGGGGGATGGAGAAAGTGAAAATACCAACAGCGGTGTCAACATGCCACTGCCCTCACCCTATAGCAAGATCACAGCACCTCGAAGGCCACAGCGCTACAGCAGTGGACATGGCAGCGACAACAGCAGCATCCTCAGTGGGGAGCTTCCCCCTGCTATGGGCCGCACTGCCTTGTTTTACCATAGTGGGGGCAGCAGCGGCTATGAGAGCATGATCCGAGACAGCGAGACAACCGGCAGCACTTCGTCAGCACATGACTCCATGAGTGAGAGCGGAGTATCTTTGTCCAACCGAGGCAGAGTGTCCAAATCGCCCAAGAAGAGAGGAAATGGTGAGTATATATTAAATATTTTAAGCATGGTTCATTAAATATATTACATTAAATGAGTGATCCCCTGTACCTTCCAGAGTACACAGGATACACAGAGTACACAGTACAACCCATAGGATGGAACCAGCTGTGGCAATATTTTCCAGCCAGTCTTCAATGATCTAAAATGGCAAAACGAAATTGGAGATTAAGAAAAATTCATAAACCAATTTATTTTATGAATTAGCCAAGAAAATACATTTCAATCTGCAAAGAGCTTTGAATGACCCTCAACCCTTGGCTGTCCTGCAGCCCGTGTCACAGCTGAGAGCTTTCAACACATTGCCACATCAATTCACTCCTGGGCGTGCAATACATGCACATAGCCAGTAGATGGTGCTGTTTGCAAGACAATCTATTACGAGAGGGAAAATTAGGCTGCAGGAGGTTGAATCAGTGGTATTCATGCGTTAAACAGTTAAAGTGATTTACTTCTTTTTCATGTTGTTTTGGTTTTTAGTCTCTGGTGTACCAGTTTCATTTTTCATGGTGAAAAGTAAATGTTTAGGCCCAACACCTAGAACTAGTTTTTATGATTTTCAATATCCAGTACCTTAAGGCCCTAACAACGCTCTCAGCATCCATGAATCCAAGCTGTTATTTTTAGCTTAGCCGAGCAACAGCGTTTCAATAGGAAATACAGTTTTCACCTGAGCCTTTAGGGGGCAATAATGTGGATTTATACTCCTTCTACTCAGAGGGAGAGAAGAAGAAGAAAACAACAGAAATTAAAGAATGTTGTCCTTTCTAAAGAGATAACCCAAAGAGATAAATCATCCACACAGATAAACAACCTTTGCAGTTTTTCTTCTTCTGCTCATGATCTGACATTTCATTTTTTTAACTGCTGGGTGTTTGGAGCCACCCTCTGACGGGGGGTATTATTGTCCCTTGTGGCTTGCACACGTCAGCCTGCTCATAAAACTCTGGGCTACACATGGGCATCAGCAAACACCAAAATAATAAAGGACATTTAATAGAGAAATGTGGGCCAACTAAACAGTATATTCATGTACTGTACAGTACCTGTACTCAGGGCACTTCTGCATGAATGCAGTTTGGCATCGAGGACATCAGCCTGTAGTTCTGCTAAGGTGTCCAGGTTGATTTATTTGTGACCTTCAGCTGATCTGCGTTGTTGGTTCTGATGTCTCTCATCTTTCTCTTAACAACAACCCATTGTTTCTCTATTGGGTTTAGTTCAGGCCAGCTGCTGATGTTACCATGGTAATGTAAGCAGGTATTGTTACTGTTGGCATTGTCTATGTAAAAATTTAATCGGCTTCTCCATAAAGTTGTCAGCATAAGGAAGCACTAAGGGATCTAAAACGTCCTGGTACATGGCTGCTTTGACTTTGTATTTCATGAAACCCAGTGGGCCAACACCAGCAGGGGACACAGCTCCCCAAATTATCACTGATTGTGAACTTTTGACACTGAACCTCAAACACTTTGAAATCTAATCATCTCCACTCTTTCTCGACCTTGATTTCCAAATGAAATCAACATTTACTTTAATCTGAAAAGACTAGTTTGGACCCTTGACTCCATGTTTAATCCAATCCTTGTAGATATCTCCTGAACTCTGCAATGGGCCAGTTTCACAGTATTACTAATTCTGTGCTTATCCCTGTTTATGTACTTTTTTCTACAACACTTTTTCCTTCCTTTCCTGCCCATAGACTGCTGGAGATCGGCACCAGCTTCACCGCGACTAGAAAATGACTGACTGACTTTTTTGTTCCACTCAATTTTCCATTATTATCCTATGACATAGTTTTTGTGTACAATCAGCTTGTTTAGAAATGACCTTTGGTGGTTTATGCCTCTTGTTGAGGGTGTCAATGACTGTCTGCTAGACAACTGTCAAGTCAATTATGAGACTTCCCACAATTATATAATATTTCTGAAATGAAATCCTAAATATTAGTCTAAGGCAAAGTTGAAGTTGTCTGAGAAAGTGTATTTTGGGTTTTCATTAGCTGTAAGCCATAGTCTGCACATTTTTTAATTGGAATGGGGTCAATGCTTTGAGTAGGCCAGTTCAGAACCTAAATGTTAGCCTGCTTTGTTTGGGATCTTTGTTGGTATTTATGTTTGACCTTATCTGCATTACAGAAAATCCAGAATTTTATTTTATAAAGTGATTTGACAATAAAGTATCTAAATCCTAAGAGTAGAGTTCTGCGAGAAAAGTAGAAAATCTATGTTAGGTATTATTTAGTCAACTCAGAGGTAAGAACGATACAGTCATAGTTACTTGTGACAAGGGTAGCCCACTTTGCAGTGAAACTACAAAGTTTTGACACCCTATCTCTTTATTTATATACACAGTTCAACAGACAGTTCAGACAGGGTGTGTGTGTGTGAGACGGAAAGGAGGCTGGTTCACACAGAGATAACAATGATCTCACACACACAGGGAGGAAGGCATAGTGCAGGTGCCTTGCAACCCAAGGTTTTTACATGAGTGATAACAAGTCCTCACACCCATCCAACAGTCCCTCCTTTTATCACAAGTAAAAACATTTAATATAAAAACGAGTAAGAAAAATACTTTGTATGAGCGAAAACCCACGGACGGTAAACAGATTATATTTTGTGGGAAATACTCATACGGCCCCGCCGCCCTCGGCGACCATTAAAAGTTAAATGTTGATTAATACTTGAAATCATAAAAATAAAAGAATAATACTTGAAATCATAAAAATAAAAGAATAATACTTGAAATCATAAAAATAAAAGAATAATACTTGAAATCATAAAAATAAAAGAATAATACTTGAAATCATAAAAATAAAAGAATAATACTTGAAATCATAAAAATAAAAGAATGATACTTGAAATCATAAAAATAAAAGAATAATACTTGAAATCATAAAAATAAAAGAATAATACTTGAAATCATAAAAATAAAAGAATAATACTTGAAATCATAAAAATAAAAGAATAATACTTGAAATCATAAAAATAAAAGAATAATACTTAATGAAAACAGTGAAACATAATAAAGGAATTTAAAAATCTGCCCTGTTTATGTCATCATTGTACTTTTTCTCATTTCACTTAAGCAACAACTTCTTTCGATTTTCTGCTGTAAGGTTATTTTATGAAATACAATGTATGAGTACACTCAGGCTTTTGATGTGATTTATTTACAACATGTCATCATAATCGTCCCCTTCATTTTTGTGCATTTCTACCTAGTTTAGTGTTGCATATGCCACCATGAACAATACCAGAAATTCTGTAGGAATGGATGTGCGTCATGTTCTTCCGTCAGTGTTCTGAGATGGACATCCGTCTGATGTCCATCTCTTCTGGTTCGGTATCACCTCCTGTGGATCCTGCTTTAGATAGAGAAAGAGTCCTGCTACCAGAATTAAGCTCAGGCTTATCAGTCCTGTCCACATGTTACAGAGAGCCATTTTATAATTGGGCGCAGATCAGCTGTTTTCTTCACCGGTTTGAGATGCTGGGCCATCTTTGAACCCGGACTTCCTCTGCTACCCCGTCGGTTGGTTTGGCTCCTGTAACGGCAAAAACTGGCTTACAGTGGCTTTTATGGATCCAGGAAGGCCTCTCTGCTATTTTCAGAACTGTGGGCGTTGTCAGGAGTATTTGAAACGGCCCTTTCCACCAAGGAGTGCTCCAATCCTTCCGGTGGAGTGTCTTAATCAGGACCAGGTCTCCAGGCCTCATTCTGTGGGATAGGAGCAGAGATTATCGGCAGACCACTGGACATTTGTTCTTCTTTTGTCTGCAACATTTTATTCATCCACTCAGCTAATGAAGGTTCCTGTTGTGCTTTCTCTATTTCATTCATGTCAGAGGGCAGAGAAAACGGTCTGCCATGTACCATTTCTTTGAGAATACAAATTCACATCAGCAACTTGGTGTCATGTGATCTCAGACTCAGAATATAGTGGGTGGAGTTATACAATGATGTACAGTAGGTGGCAAATGGAGTAAGACCAGTTTGATTTGGAGTTATTCTCATCCATAATTAACCAGGGATAGGCATTCGGGCCATGGCCTCCCTGTTTCTTCCATTGTTTTCCTTAATCTTTAACTGAAACCCTAATGCATTAGAACTTAGTTCTATTAATTTATTTACAAAATGAGTTCCATTATCTGACCTTATAATCTGTGGGATACCATATGTGGGGAAGAAATGTGTCACTAGGTTCATCTATTACAACTAGGCAATATTTCTTCCCCCGTGTTTGCAACAACTTATGCATGATCTGCAAAAATGATTTGCATAGTCAGAAATATTTATAGTGTAGCATTAATGCTTTACCAGATGTGACATATTCCCCCCTTGACACGTGGATCTTCCCAATGTGTCACTGTAGCCGCTGTGTTGTATAAATATTTTTTGGGAGGATTGGTTTATCTTCTATCTGATAGATGTCATCTTTTTTCTGTGCTCCTCTCTTTAGCCAGGCCTTTATTTCTGTCTTGGGTGCTGACTGTTGGGCGTCTTTCAGCACGTCTGTGTCTATAAATAGCAGATCTGACATTTTCTCTTTAATAGGTTGAAATGAGTTAGTTCTGTCCCTGATGATGTTTTAAAACCTCTATTTTGCCAAATCTTAGCATGGTGATGTACTGATCCCAAAACGTATTGGCTGTCTGTGTATATAGTAAGTATTTGTCCCTCATGTAATTCACATGCTCTTACGACAGCATATAATTCTGCTGTTTGGGCTGAGCATGTATTGGGTAGAGATTTAGCTTCTATTATCCTATCGATGGTTGTTACTGCATAACCAACTCTATTCTTTCCATATTCATCTTTAGATGCTGAGCCATCTACAAACACAACACATGAATCTGGTATAAGGATTTGAGAAATGTCTTGTCTGGGTTTGGTGTCTTCTTCAACTTTTTTATCATATTTTATAAAGTAAGTCCTTATTACATTTAAAAATGAGATCACTATTTTTGGTAGTTGCTATTATTATAAATAATGCTTGGTTTAGTTCTTATTAAAAATAAAAAATAAAAACTCACTCACTGATGAACACAAAAAATGAAGGGCATATTATATCTTATAATCTTAGTTTATCTTACCCAGTTTTATAGATACAACATACAGTTTCAGTCAGCTTTGTATTTAATTCAAGTAACTAAAGTTTGTTTCAATTAACTAAAGTTTTCTCTATTTCAGTCCAGTTCAGTAATTCTGTTAAGGTTCATTTCATCTTATGTTAAGTTTGAGTCTAATTCAATCATTTTGAACCTGACTGGAAAAAGTCGAAACATCTGTTAAAATCTTTTTGTTTTACCATAGAGAACTGACCTAATATTATTATGGTAATGTTGAGGACTCTAATTTTTTACATAACATGAAACAGACATTTATTTCACAAAAACAGAAAGTCAAACACAGACATTTGGCCACATGAAAGTTTAAATAACCTGTTTGTACAAGAATTGTGAAAAATTGAAGACGGGTCTATGAGCTTTCTTATGGTTATCAGTATTTTCAGTAGAGGTAGAACCTTTGCCATCTTTAAATGATTTTTTGAAAAAGATTCTGGAAACCTTATTAAGATATAAATTTGGCAAAGATCATCAGAACATCAGACCTTTATTAGCGCTTTTAATGTCCCTCAAAGATGCATTACAATGAAATCAGTCATTCCCATTCACACACATTCACACACTACTTACTTATTTCTCTGTCAGAGTAATTTTTATTTGCAAAGATTTGAACATAATTTGACTTCTATTATTCTTAAAATGCACATTGTTTCCTCATAACCCCTTTTGTTTCCACTAGGTCTGTTTTGAACACTTCAATTCTTTTTTTTTTTTTTTTATTCACCAAGAATCAATAAGGTGGTCTTAGTGGGGTCCACCTTAAAGGTGTTATCTGTTGGGTGTCATGTTATCATTGTCAGGTCAGTGAGGTTCATAAGTCAGTCAGAACCTTGGTCATTTGGTCTGTGCACATAATGTTTCATAGATCCAGCCTATGATTAGTCAGCAAAACTTCCACCTATAGGAGAAAAATTGATTGTTAATGAATGAGCTGCATTTCCTAGGAACACTGTCTTCCTCCTGGATGAGCATCACCTGTTGAAAAACTTTCATCATTGTTTGTTTCACATATTCACTCAGATCTTTATATTATACCAGTAGGTGAAGTTGTTAGTATCTCATGTAGACTGACATATACTGTTGCATTTGGAGAGGATCTCAGATTAAATAAACATAGTTAGAGCTTCAATCCAGGTTCATTTTGTGTCTGCAGACTTTAGCCAATTTTTCTTTTCTTTCTTTTTTTTTTATACATAAAGAGCAAGATTCAAAACATTTTCAAAAGGCAGATTGTGGCAGAATGTAGACAAAACTGCTTATTGATTGACAAAATAACATTCAAGCACACAATCACCATATTAAAAGGCTCTACTTCTAGAGAATCACTAAACTTTTGGGGTCCGGTTTTGGCCCGCGGACCTTGAGTTTGACACATGCAGGGTAGAGTTACAATTTTTTCAGACCTTTCAGCAGAGACAGGCTTCTGCTGTTTGCAGAAGTTTTATCTTTGTTTTCAGGCAGCTGCATCTCTTTATCAAGGTCGTTTCACAGAGCTGAAATTTAACTTCTCTCAAAGAGGAAAAATCAAGAATGCACACAATCTGAGCCAAATATGGAATTATTTCCCTGTAAAATGAATCTTTTGCATTTTATCATGATATTGTTAGTAGTATAACACCATAGAATGATTTTTAAAGCACCTGTTTCTCACTAATGCTTGCCTACAAAATCTTTTACTCTCAGATTACTTCTTTAACAACATTCTGTTCTCTCTTCTCTAGTCATTGTTCACTGGGTTGTCCAGTTGGACAGTTTCCATGTTGTCCACATTGTCACCTCCTCTTTTAACTTCTTTTACCACGTCCTCTAAAACCATCTCTTAGTCTTTATAATCTAACCTGGGATGGGTGGCGGTCCGCCCCCCCCCTTTATTTGTTTTCAGTTAAGCTGAAAGTTTTTTTTTCTGTGCTTTTCTTAAAGCATCAGTATTATGGCTATGTCAGTTAAAAGCTGCTCTTATTGTTGTTTTTTTAATTCATCTTTTTGTTTTAATCTGTTTATCAACTGTGTGCACTCAGGGACTGAAAAGTCCCCTTTGAAATTATAACCTGGCAAGGTTTTTTATTGTCTCTTGAATCTTTTGAATGCATAATCTCCAGTTTAAGATCCCCGTGTAGTTTTAGGATTTCAGTGATAATTAAGTTACCTGAAAATCCGTATTTTTATGCCATCGTGTACATATTTCTGTTAAATCAGAGCTTTTTCTCTGTTCTTTCCCCATTGTTCTTTGTTATTTTTCTCTTTTTAGTTTTCATTATTGCTAATTTTAGATCCCCTTGTAATTTTAAGACATCCTTTGTATCTAATTTGCCCAAAAACCCATGTTTTTTATTTTTTATTCCATCTATGACAGATCATACCTGCTCCTTTTACATAGTTCTCCATAAACTTTACCTCCCCTTCTAAGTCAATTAGTTTACTTTGTTTCTTCCCCATTATGTTTTATGTTAGTTTAATTATAGTATAAATGTCCCAGATAAAAGGTCACTGGCATGAGACTTTAAGGAGAGGACATTAACACGGCCTTCTACTGCGACTAATTCGCAGCGGTGTTAATTTTCTGGAATGAAATCCGACCTGAATCTCCAAAGTCACCAGTACGTAGTTTTAATCTGGGCAAAAGAAAACACAGGACTAGCAGAATCCTGCTGATTCTATTAAAATGCTTAGTCCTCCATACACACACAACACAGTCACACAGTTAGTTTCAGGTACCTTGTAATTTTTTCTAAGTTAACTTGGTGTTATTTTATGAGCTCAATTTACTCCGTTCTTTTTACTTTTATAGCGCTTATGCTATTCCCTCGCAGGGGAATAACCCTTAGTCGTTTTATTTGGCCCCCTTCTTGGCGGGGCCCTACCTTAATTTGTCACTATTCCTTTCACGGTGGAATAAAACCATCCCAATGCAGCGTCCTTACCGGCGACGCACTACCAACGACTTTTAAGTACTTTTCTTCTTTTATTTATATAGCGCTTTACTCTATTCCCTCTCAGGGGAATAATCCTCAGTCGTTTTCTTTAATCCCCTTCACGGCGGAATTGTACCAAATTTGTCACTATCCCTTTCACGGTGGAATAAAACCATTCGAATGCAGCGTCCTTACCGGCGACGCACTACCAACGACTGTTAAGTACTTTTCCTATGAACTGTATTTTAAAACTGTCTCACCTCGGAGTTGACTTCTTGGTGACTCTTTGGACCCTGGAGAGTCACCCCGCGCAGAGGAAGGCAATAACCCACTGGCCAGGTGTGAATTCACACACACCGGGACTTTCAGCCACTCCGGCTAATGGAGGCTGTGCAGCGGTGCTTCGCTCGACGTCAGGCTTCCCCCACGGATCCCAGAGTCACTGTTAAAGCAAAGAGAAATAAGGTTATTGGATTAATCCGGCTTCGAAGGACCAATAAATGTTAGGTATTATTTAGTCAACTCAGAGGTAAGAACGATACAGTCATAGTTACTTGTGACAAGGGTAGCCCACTTTGCAGTGAAACTACAAAGTTTTGACACCCTATCTCTTTATTTATATACACAGTTCAACAGACAGTTCAGACAGGGTGTGTGTGTGTGAGACGGAAAGGAGGCTGGTTCACACAGAGATAACAATGATCTCACACACACAGGGAGGAAGGCATAGTGCAGGTGCCTTGCAACCCAAGGTTTTTACATGAGTGATAACAAGTCCTCACACCCATCCAACAATCTAGAAATATGAATGATTCAGATGGAAAACTCTCTAAAATGTCTGCAAGTTGAAGAAAATCAGTAGATATCAACATCTCACAGATGCTTTAGTATGTTTGAACCTTGAGCTGCATTTTTTAGTTTTTCTTAATCTGAAGTTGGATTTTTTTATGCTATAATAGGAAAGATGTCAAAGAGAACCTTCATGGAGCTATTTCATGTTTCTATATGAACCAGTTATTATTGAAATGAGGTTTGATGGTCAGTCAGTCAGAATCCACTTTCAGAAACTCCATTTGTTGGCTCAGAAAGCAAGAGAGCCATAAAAGTAATCTCCTTCTGAAGAAATATGGAGAAATTAACATATTTATGGCTTTCTACGTCTATCAGAGGGTGATGATGGGGATGAAAGTGGCTGTTCAGTTTCGCATTGTGATGGCTGCTGAGCACATTGAGCAGCACAGGTATGATTGCTGCAGGAGCATCTGTCAAATCCATCCCTGATGTTTGAGCGTGTGGATTCCTCTCTGTGCAAGACTTCCTCCACAGATCCACGCCTGTTATCTGTGTCGAAGGTTGCAGCCATTCTCACCTTCCTGCAGATGATTGTGATTCATGCAGAAGGCTGCAGGTTGGTGAGATGAGCATGAATGATTAGCGCCAGCCTGGGAATCGGCTCATTTCTGCATCATGAATGTTTCATGACGATTCCCAGCGTACACGTCCAAGTCCAATTATCACCCACAAACCCTTCCTCTCCATCCTCACACTAACGCCTCAGTCTGATGCCATCTGAGTCGCCTTTCACAGGCAGGCAGTTAATCATTAGTAACAGACTCTGTGTTTGATTCACTAATAACTCGTGTTTATACAGCAGCAGAACGACAGCTGCTGTTTCAAGTTGTTAAAATGATAACTGAGGTCTTCAGGGTGACGGCAGCATCTTTAAATCAGCTAATTGTTGCAGACGAGGAGGACGACAGTGACTGAGAGGATGAGACTAATTACAGCCAATGAACTATGAGGATTTTATGTTTCTTGTGTTATCTCCGACATCCATTCACCTTTGGAAAATAGTTAGTCAGTCAGTCATTTTCTACCGCTTATTCCATAGCAGGTCGCGGGGGAGCTGGTGCCTATCTCCAGCAGTCTATGGGCGAGAGGCAGGGTTCACCCTGGACAGGTCGCCAGTCCATCGCAGGACCCTTTGGAAAATAATATTTTCATAATGCTGATGTTATTTACAAGGATCCAATGAAACACAACAGGGATTCTTTACACATCAAAACCTTGAAAGAAAGGATGAATGTAATGAATGTCGGTATACAGACCCATTTCATAAATGAGAATATTATCAAAAAGTTCATTTATTTCAGTACATTCAGTAAATGGAACCCAATATATAGATGAATTACACACAGACTGATGGCTCCAGAATTTTAATCCTGTTAATCATGATGATTTTGTCCTTCCAGCCAATGAAAACATGACATTTAAGATTAGAATTTTACATCAGAACAATTTAACACAGAAAACTATATTTAATACCTGCTTAAATGTTGTCATTTTTAAAAGGGGCTTTTATTCTGAAAAACAAGCCTCTTTGGAACATAAATTCTCATTTATTGAATATGACTAAACATACATACATACATACATACATTCGTACATACATACATACATACATACATACATTCATACATACATACATACATACATACATACATACATACATACATACATACATACATACAGACATACATACATACATACATACATACATACATACATTCATACATACATACATACATACATACATACATACATACATACATACATACATACATACATACATACATACATACAGACATACATACATACATACATACATACATACATACATCCAGACATACATACATACATACATACATACATACATACATACATACATACATACATACATACATACAGACATACATACATACATACATACATACATACATACATTCATACATACATACATACATACATACATACATACATACATACATACATACATACATACAAACATTCATACATACATACATACATACATACATACATACATACATACATACATACATACATACATACATACAAACATTCATACATACATACATACATACATACATACATTCGTACATACATACATACATACATACATACATACATACATTCATACATACATACATACATTCATACATACATACATTCGTACATACATACATACATACATACATACATACAAACATTCATACATACATACATACATTCATACATACATACATTCGTATACACATACATACATACATACATACATTCGTACATACATACATACATACATACATACATACAAACATTCATACATACATACATACATTCATACATACATTCATATATACATACATACATACATACATACATACATACATACATTCGTACATACATACAAACATTCATACATACATACATACATACATACATTCGTACATACATACATACATACATACATACATACAAACATTCATACATACATTCATACATTCATACATACATACATACATACATACATACATACATACATACATACATACATACATACATTCGTACATACATACATACATACAAACATTCATACATACATACATACATTCATACATACATACATACATACATACATACATACATACATACATACATACAAACATTCATACATACATACATACATACATACATACTTACATACATACATACATACATACATTCGTACATACATACATACATACATACATACATACAAACATTCATACATACATACATACATTCATACATACATTCATATATACATACATACATACATACATACATACATACATACAAACATTCATACATACATACTTACATACATACATACATACATACATTCGTACATACATACATACATACATACATACATACATTCATACATATATACATACATTCATACATACATACATACATACATACATACATACATACATACATACATACATTCGTACATACATACATACATACATACATACATACATTCGTACATATATACATACATACATACATACATACATACATACATACATACATACATACATACATACATACAAACATTCATACATACATACTTACATACATACATACATACATACATTCGTACATACATACATACATACATACATACATACATTCGTACATATATACATACATACATACATACATACATACATACATACAAACATTCATACATACATACTTACATACATACATACATACATACATTCGTACATACATACATACATACATACATACATTCATACATACATACATACATTCATACATACATACATACATACATACATACATTCATACATACATACATACATTCATACATACATACATACATACATTCATACATTCATACATTCATACATACATACATTCGTACATACATACATACATTCATACATACATACATACATACATTCATACATACATACATACATTCATACATACATACATACATACATACATTCATACATACATACATACATTCATACATACATACATACATACATACATTCATTCATTCATACATACATACATACATACACACATTCATACATACATACATACATACATACATTCATACATACATACATACATACATTCGTACATACATACATACATTCATACATACATACATACATACATTCGTACATACATACATACATTCGTACATACATACATACATTCATACATACATACATACATACATACATTCATACATACATACATACATTCATACATACATTCGTACATACATACATACATTCGTACATACATACATACATTCGTACATACATACATACATTCATACATACATACATACATACATACATTCATACATACATACATACATTCATACATACATACATACATACATACATTCATACATACATACATACATTCATACATACATACATACATTCATACATACATACATACATACATACATACATTCATACATACATACATACATTCATACATACATACATACATACATTCATACATACATACATACATTCATACATACATACATACATACATTCATACATTCATACATACATACATACATACATACATACATTCGTACATACATACATACATTCATACATACATACATACATACATACATTCATACATACATACATACATTCATACATACATACATACATTCATACATACATACATACATACATACATACATTCATACATACATACATACATACATACATTCATACATACATACATACATACACACATTCATACATACATACATACATACATTCATACATACATACATACATACATTTGTACATACATACATACATTCATACATACATACATACATTCATACATACATACATACATACATACATACATACATACATTCATACATACATACATACATACATACATTCATACATACATTCATACATACATACATACATTCATACATACATACATACATACATACATTCGTACATACATACATACATTCATACATACATACATACATACATACATACATACATTCATACATACATACATACATACATTCATACATACATACATACATACATTCATACATACATACATACATACATACATTCGTACATACATACATACATTCATACATACATACATACATACATACATTCATACATACATACATACATTCATACATACATACATACATACATTCATACATACATACATACATACATTCATACATACATACATACATACATACATACATTCATTGGTATTTTTTGTGACAGACCAACACAAAAGTTTGCATAATGGTGAATTCTTAAAAGTGTGGCAGCATTTATATTTACATCTGTTGGCCAAAACTATCAAAGCAGTTAAAATGTCTGGATCATTGTTCTCCAGGCTTTCAGTAGATCCGTCAGTTTTTATTTGGTTCTTTAGCTGCTTTTTCAATCATTTATAAAGGGGTGTTATTGTACCTCTGACCTATGAATTATTCAGGCAAACAAATGCTCTCTTTTTAACAGATAAATCTGCATGGCTCTAGGTTTCTTCAAATGGACTCTAATTGATTTTATCTTTTGCTCTTTTTTCCTTCCACTCAACTTTCCATTAATCTGCCCAGATACCGTGCTGTGTAATCATTCAGCTTCTTTAGAGGGGAGGTTTTCTGGTTTACTCTCCTTTTGGAGGCTACCAGGCTTCCCCCATGATTCATTAGAAATCATTAGGTATTAGAAATCTGTTTTTATCAGTCTGTTTCTAAACTAAATGAGGGGTTTTCATTAGATATAAACCAAAATCATCTAAATTAACAGAAATAATATCATGAAATGGATTTTAATTATATTGCATTCGAGTTTCATATTTTGAATTTAATTACAGGAAAAAATATTATGATTTTGTGATTTTCTGAGATGCACCTGTCCAGCTTTATTTTCTTCTCTTTCCTGTCCTTCCTTCCAGGGGGTTTCCTGCGGCGGAGGCTGATCCCAGCTCCCCTGCCAGACACCTCCACTCTGGGCAGGAAGGTCGGGGGTCAGTGGGTGGACCTGCCACCGCTGAGCGGGGCTCTGAAGGAGCCGTTTGAGATAAAGGTGTATGAGATCGATGACGTGGAGCACCTGCAGAGAAAGAAGGAAGTGGAGGCGGGATCCGAGGTGAGGAGCAGTTCGGTTTTATGTATACAAGACATGACCTCAGGGATTACATCATGCTAATGTAACCTCCAGTTGGACCCTGCTCTGAAGTTTCTTTGCACAAATCTGTGACCCGCCCGAGTTCGTTGCTGGCAGCTAATTGGTTCAGATGTGAGTGAAACAGGAGGGATGCAGTGATGGATGAAGGTTGTTCTTTTTTTTACTGCGGTCTCCTCCTTGCGCCAACAGCTCGTTGACCTCAGCAACAGAGGGTGATCGCTGCCTAAGAAAGAACAAGAGGAAGAGGCTCTGATTTATTTTCAATTAGAGGAAGATGATCAGGGTATGAGGCGTCTGAGCAATACTCATCCTTTTCTCTTTCTTTCATTCCTCAGCAGCCGTTCCAGGATGTAGAAAAGGTGAGTTTATTGTTAAATCTTACTAAAACATCCATCCACTGTGTATACCTGCTTATCCATGCAGGGTCACAGGGCATTGAGGGGCTGGTGCCTGTCTCCAGGGGTCATTGGGGTGAGAGGCGCACCCTGGACAGGTCGTCAGCTTACTAAAACATTACATCTTCATCTTTAGGCATCATTACAGCTTCAATAAAAGTTGCAGGAATTATCGGTAGGGAAATGGTTAGCATCAGTGGGCACTCAGCTTTAAAAACTTCATAACTGCACAAAACGCACCATATCCCCTGATGAATACCCTCACATAAAAGAATTAGAGCTTCATGAACGTGTTTATAAGAGTCGGCTAATAACCTAAAATCCTAAATGCAATACTTAAAAATGTATTGACGTGACATCATCTAGAAAACAGTGATCTCAATAAGATAACAAAACTCTGAACTTCATAATAGTTCTTTATTTCTAAATAACAGAACCTTAAGCTGTATTTGAAGTCATAATTCAGTGAAATTCTGAAATATTTTATTGATCCCAAAGGGAAATGAAATGTTGCAGGTTTCTTCAGAGATGTTGACTACAGGCAGGAAGGATCTCCGGTAGTGGTCTGTATTACAGCGGACCTGAAGACAGTCTGTCTGATAATAGAACGGTGATGTCGTGGTGCGACACTTTGGACTTTGTTGTGGTTTTGTATTCATGTTGTTTATTGCTTTCTGTTTTCCTGACAGTTCTGGTTTCCTTCTCCCTCCCAGTGTGTTCTCCTCTTGCCCTGAGTTCCCTTGATGTTGCTTTCCTATTTATGTACTTAGAATGGTTTCCTTATTATTATTTTTATTATTATTATTATAGTTCTCTGGTTCCTTAGCTTTGCTCTCGTTTTATGTTCATGTTTTAGTATTGGTTCCTTTGCACTCTCCTATTAATTAGTTTATTTTCTGTTACTCCTCTCATCATTAGTTTTCCTCTTTTAGTTATTAATTACTCAGTTTTAGTCCCCTTTACATTCATTGTCCCTCTTAGCTTTGTTCCTCTGGTTTATCTTTATTCTCCAGTCCCTCCTTATAGGTTAACTTTAGTTGCTGTTTACTTTTATTCTAGTCCTCATTTCCTCGGCTTCTTTCTCAGTTTGTTCTGTCAGTGTTGGTTTAGGTTTGTTAACTTTGTAGTCAGGGTTTCTTTATGGTTTCTTTTTGCTAAGTCCTTAGATCTTAGGTAATTGTGTTACCTCCAGTTTCTCTGTTTCCTTTAGTTCATATTTATTCTTGATTCTTATGTTTTATTTTATCTTGGTCTATAGTTTCGTTAAGGTCTGCTCACTGTCTTGTTAATTAGTCCCCTTCCTCATGTCTTAGTCTTATTAGGTTCACCTGCTCCCTCTGCCTCCATGCGTCCATGTCACACCTGTTCCCTGTTTTCTTTCATTATCTGCCCTTTGTTACCCTCTCATGTCTCTCTATATGTTAGTTGGTCTGTGTTCTAAGTTCCTCGCTGGTTCCTTTCGTTCACAACCCTCGACTATATTCTGAGTTTACCATGTTCCTGCAGAGTCAGCTTTGTAAGTTTTGGATTTCACCTTCTGCAGTGTTTTTGCTTCGTTTCTTTGAGAAGAACTTTTGGAATTAAAGTTTAAGCTTTTCTACAACGTGCTGCTGCCTAGCTCTTGTCTGCGCTTTGGTCAACCTAAACCTCAGAACACGACCAGTTACAGCCCCATCATGAGCTCCTTGTTGCAAAAACACACTTTCGACGTCCGCTGATAACGTGTGGCCACATTTTCATCAGGTCATCACCTCGACATAATATTTTAAGCTAGTTTTATTGTTATAATGGTTTAGTTAATATCTTGAGTTTAGTTTATTATCTTGAAACATTATCCTTAGCTTTTTTTATTGTAAATCATTTTCGCGTTCCCTTTTTTCTGAGATTTTTGTTATAATATTTCTTATATCATTACATGAGATAATATCATTATCATACAACAAGAGATTAAGCTCATTTTATCTGCATCACTTCATTTAGGTAATTATCTCTGGATTTTACTGTATTCCTATCTAAAATATAAGAATACAGATCTGCAGTGTTTTGTGCCAAATAGGTTTTTTATCTTTATCGAAACTGGGTGTAACACAAACAGATTCAGGCGTGTTGGAGGAGGGATATTATGACTGATATATACAATCAAAGCATTTAATGGTGACAACAGCAGAGATGCTTCTTCACAGAACAGAACAATCTTAACAGGAATACCTTCACTTCTAGAAAATAATATTTAAGGTTCCAAACTGATGCAGCTGTAGAAATATTTGGATTCTCACACATTTTACTGTTATTGTATCTGAATAAAAATGTGTGTGGGGGTTTGGGAGCGGGGTTTAATGAGTCACGGTCTGAAGCATCAACATTATTAACTGTTGCTGCAGCAGAACACAAACGTTCTGCTGCTCTGAGGCTCAACATCAGTCCTGAAGGAAGCAGATCGGTCAGCAGCTGCAGCAGATGTTGTTCCTGTGGTCCTTCAGCTGCTCCAGTAACTGTTGTACTGTGATCCTGACCTCTGCTTTTCCAGATGGAAATATTCAGCATTTATTTAGAAAAAGTAAAAATTGTTTTGATGTAAGCCTATCAGAATGAATTAAATTGAAACTTATGTTTATCGCTCTGCACTAAATACAGATTGTACAGATGCAACAAAGTCAAAGCTGAGAAGACTGCTCTTCATCATAAATTATATCTTGTTAGCTCCACCACAGAAGACCATGGGGTGTCCAGAATGTCTTAGCAGCTCTCCAAATGTTTGGAGCAGGATTGTTTTACCTAGAGTTGGGATTTCCTCATGGTTTCTTCCTTAACTTCACCTTTTGCACTGATTCATGGTGTACCTCAGGGATCATCCCTCAGCCCTCATATTTTTTTTTCACTTTGCTTCTTCTAGTTTCGATGCTTAAATAAAACAAATTGTTCAGTTTTATCTTTTTGTCCATTCCAAGACATTCTAAACAATGTAATTTTTAACAATTTCTGCCTAAAACAAGTTTTACACGTTTCTTTCTTCTAACAGCTGGAAAGGTCTGAACCACTTTACTCTCATGGGTTCTCTGTGTCACCTCCAGCTGCTTCAGCAAGTTGGTAGAACATCTCAGAGTGAAAATAGTTATTTCTGTTGAGTATATGAAGAGTTTCAATAAACGCAGAAAAAGTAGTGTACACAGGCAAATAGGAAAAACATGCAGCTTCCCTCAGCTTTAAATGAGGTGCTTTTCTTATTTCCACGGCTGTGACTGCTGATAGTCTGCATGTGATCCACCTCTGGGTCACCTGCTCTCCTCAGCTGACCTTAATCCTCCTCTCAGCCTCCGTCCTGCAGATTAACTCTGCAGATTAATGCTAATTTTTTATCTCTCACTGACTTCTAATTAAATCCATCTGTGGGCACAGATTGAGGTCTCAGAGCACGTTAGGGGCTCCTCGTTCCGGTCGTGGTAATCCCTCTTCCTGTCGGTCCATCACTCAGCTGCCTCCATCCTCTCAGTGTAGAGCCTCTGCAGGGTTCTGGTTCTGACCGGGTGTCTGTTTGCTCCTAAGGGCCTTCTCTACTTCAATGCCCGGCTGAGGATGCTGGAGAAGCGACATCAGCAAATCCAGGAGCTGAGGAGCAAACATGAGCAGCTGAAGGTGGAGCTGGAGGAGGCCAAGGGCCGCCTGATGCTTCCTCCAAGCAAGTGGAGCGGAGAATGTAAGTAGCGAGCTGGTAGAACCGGGCTGGTAGAACCCAGTTTATGCTGCTGATATTTTATTATCTTCAGTTACTGCCTCTTAATACTGCTTTTTATTGTTCATCATTTCAGTAATTTTTTTTATTGTAATTTTATATTTTTATTTTAATTTATGTGAAATGATTTTCACCTTTATTTGGTCATTTATTGCTTATTAAATATTTTATTTACTTTAAGTTATTTTTCAATCTACTGTTTTATTTGATCAAATTTTATTTTTATTGTCTTTTTTGTTTTATTTAAAGGCAAATGTAGGGATTACTTCTTTTTTTTTTAACCCTAATTCATGTTGATTTGATATTGTTCAATTATTTATTTTGTTTTAAAAGGTTATAATTTATTTTCCTCATTTTAATTTATTTTGTTTCCATTTTGGTTCAGTTTCACAGTCTATTTTTTTATTTCTTTTTTTTTATCTATTTTCTGTTTATTTAAGATGTATTTTCTTCACTTTTATCTTGTTTCTTTTATTTTTTGTGAATTTTATGTTTTTACTTGAAATAAATGTCCTGTTTTACACAGTTAATGCTGTCCATGTTATATTTCATTTTCTTTATTGTATTTTTCACAGTTTCACATCAGTTTTATCACGTTTTATTAGATTTTTTTCTTTAGTTTCCTTATTATTTAATTTGAAATGGATAAAAAGCCAGAATATTCCGACCTCGTCGAGGATTTTTGGGTTCTATAAGGAAGCTGAACATTTTCCAGTCTGGGTCACATTTCCACCTCTGATGTTTGGGAATGCAGAGACTTCCGTAAATTAAACACAGATCTAATCAGAATCAGAATCAGAAACAGCTTTATTGCCAAGTTCGTACAAACAAACAAGGAATTTGCCTCCAGTACACTTTGCTCTTTTGTTCTGTTTTTGCATTACAGAATATACATATTTACAATGTACAATATACAATGCAATATTCTGCATTACAGAATATACAATCATCATCAGCGTGATGATGATCCTCTCTGTGTTTTCGGATGCTTGCTCCTCTGCAGCTTCGTTTGCTTCATTATGATTCTATTTGTGGACGAGAACAAACAGCTTGAGGAGCTCCAGAGACAACAGCCAGGGCTTTGTTTGTTTGTCTGGATGGAAGCTACTGGCCCAGAGGGGAGAAGGGATTAAATTGCATCTTTCCTCCATTCCTCCGTCAGCGGGAAAACTCGGCTCACCTCGAGGAGAACCTCCCAATTCTTTTTGCATGAAGCCCTGCAGAAGGAAGATGAAAGAGTTTGCGCTGGTAGACCTGGAGTCATTGCCATATTATTTCCTCCCAATCAAACCAGTCAGCTTTGATCCTGCTGGTTGTGAAACAAGAGGTGAGCTGAATCCTTTAAATGATGACTCCAGCAGGATGCCCCTGGATGCACCGCTCCCTGTCCTTTCCAGGATCAGGACACTCAGAAGTCTTGTCCCAGCGACTCTGATTGGAAGTTTGTAGAGTTGTAAGCTCTAATAGACCTTTAGGAGATGCTAACGACTGGGTAAGCAGAGAAAGCATTCAGGGATACGATGAAATCATCCCTCTGCCCTTCTTTCTGCTCATCCGAGGTAGCTTTTCAGGCCGGGGAAAGAGCAGTCACAGAGTGACGCAGAAATAAAGACAATTTCTGGATTTGAGAGACACCAGGAGACAGATTGCTGAGCGCTCAGTGCTACGTGAGCCTGGAGGACATGACGCCAGAGTTTGTAGTTGTTACAAATGATGAACTTTAGGATGTAGGAATGTTTGCTCAATATAACTGTGGAGTGACAGCGGACTTCATGTATCCAAACACTCTGGATGGGATTTTCTAGAGTCTGAAAACTGCTTTCATCTCAGAACCTCAGAACCAGAAAACTACAGCAGCTCCTCGGAGTTCAGGAAAACCTTCACTTTCATGTAGATGTTTCAATCTGAAAGGAGGCTGTTCCTCTGCAATGTTTCCTGATACAAAGATTTTTTTATTCTGCTTCCACCAAACATGTGTTCACCTGAAGAAATACTTTGTTTGAAGGGAAGTTGCTGTTTAATTATTCTCTTCATACAATTATGTCTCAGTAGGAGGTCTTCATGTCACTTTAAGCACCAGCAGCTAATTACTTGGTATAACCAGTCAGTCAGTCATTTTCTACCGCTTATTCCATAGTGGGTCACGGGGAGCTGGTGTCTATCTCCAGCAGTCAATGGGCGAGAGGCGGGGTACACCCTGGACAGGTCGCCAGTCCATCACAGGGCAACACACAAACAACCACACACACTCATTCATACACCTAAGGGCAATTTAGAAAGACCAATTAACCTAACAGTCATGTCTTTGGACTGTGGGAGGAAGCCAGAGTACCTGGTGAGAACTCACGCATGCACAGGGAGAAATTAAGTTTAATATTTAAACAGTCAGTTAATTCGGATTTAACTGAATGAATTACATTTGTTGTTGTATCTCTCCATTAATTAATGGGATCAAACATGTAAACATGTTTCAGCAAATAAACCATAAAGAACCTGGTTTATGAGTCTAAACTCCATTAACATTCTCCAGGTGAGCTACAAGTCACTTGTACACAAGTTGGGGCAGAACATAGCAGGACAATAATAAGAGGATCTACAGTGATGCAGATATGATGATCAGTAGTGGTCATGAAACGGACCTCTGCTGCAGGGTGGCTGGTCTGCCCTTCAGGACCAGGCTGAAGAAGAAAAAGGACTCTTCTTCTCGGCACCAAAAAGAGCTGTTTGGGGGAAATTTGGGCATCTGGTGAGAATGACTGTTGAACATTTTCAAGGGAGTTTCATGATGTTCAACAGACAAATCCTCAGGGTCGACCTGGGACTGAACTTCAATCTCAGCTGGTTGGTGTCAAACTTAGGACCTTGGGCTAAATTTGGCCAGCAGTGTAATTATATTTTGCAAAAGCAAAACTTAAGTTTGTTTCCAGAGAAAATGTTTCGCATTATCTGAAGAGAAGGAAAAACTTCCTCAACTGTAGAAATTTCATATTGTGGCCGGCCCACCACTTTGTCCTAGTTTTAGCTCTGACCCACTGTGGATTTGACCTTGACTCTCCTGCCGCGTCAGGGGCCCTTGCCTTGCCTCTAAACACCTAGAGGTAGGTACAGACAGTGATGTTTGGGGACCTAACTGTTAAACAATAATTAGGGGGGGTGTCATAGTAACCTTTCTGCTTTTAGACATGCATGGCTGCAGTCTCCCATCTACACCCTGCTGGTTCCTCCATCTTCCAGTTTTCTCCTGGGGGTTCTCAGGAGTTCAGTTCTGCTCAGCAGCTCATATCTGTTAAACAAACTGAAACAGAAACTCACATTAGAAGGCACCACATTTACACATGACATACTTTCCACTGGTGACTGTATGAGAACTCAGTAATGACCTGGAAATGCAGAGATGTTCTACTTGCATTAATTTGTACGTCTTCTTGGGGCTTGGAGTTTGAGCCGTAGTGAGAAACAAGTTATACTTAATATTTTCTTTGGGTTTTTAGGATTAAAACCTGTCCGTCCCATCTCTGTCACCCAACCCCCACATCCTCCCTACAGTTGACATAGACCAGGACCTGGACCGGGAGTCACAGGAGTACCTGGAGGCTTTGGCACAGGCAACGGCGGAACTGGAGTTCTGCGTCAACCTCTGCAAGTCCCGCGTCATGATGGAGACCTGCTTTGACATCACCATCACCACGACAACGAGCGCCACCACGGTGGTGCAGGATGGGCAACAAAGGGTGTAGGTGTTGCAGCGCCACTCACTCACAGAAAGAGAGCGATGCTTCTGAAGAAGAACAGAGGGAGCTATGATGAAAGATGGACCAGATGGTGGTTCTGATCTGATCTTGGATCAGATCAGAACAGACAAACAAGATGAAAGCTGTGGAAGTGCCTTTTTACTGTATTTATGATTCATTTTCACTTAGTTATTTAATTGTTTTATTCAGTATTTATCCCATTTTTTAATTTATTTTTTTTAATGGTGCTAAAATATTTGTTATGCAACATCCTTTAGAAAATATCAGAAATTTTACAAGATAAAACCAGGTTTTGGTAGAAAAGAAATAATGTAAAAAGATGTAACCTCAGACTGGTTGTTGGGTTGATGTCTGTCTTCAGGAGTAAATGTCCCAGAAGTTCCTACAAAAATGATAAAGAATCAGTCTTCTGATGGTTCTGTCAGAGAGATGTTGCTCATAAATAAACTGAATCCAAAGACTTATGCGGACATGAAAACCAACTGCAGACCGTGGAGTTCCTTTCACCTGGAAACATCTCGGATGTGTGGATCAGGATCAGGTTTGAGCCTGTTTCAAATCCTACCGAACCTGTCAGACACCAGATGTTACAGCCTGAAAAGCCTTTTCTGATAAATATTGTAAACCAGGGGTGCCCGGGTCTAGGTCCCTCCAGCAGCTTTTAGATGCATCTCGTTAGCAGGCCGCTGCAGAGCTGAATGACTGAACCATGATGAGGGAATTCAGCCGTTAGATTCAGGCGTGTTGGAGGAGGGATGCATGTGAAGGCTGCAGGATGGGGCCCCCTGTTGTAAATACTGTAAGTCTGTTTCTTGTTACTTGCTGTTTTCCAGAGATCCGGTTGTGGAGACTGATGGACCACATGCTGCTCTTCTAGGTCCGCTCTTCTCCTGTAACACATGTTGTGTTTTACCTCTGCAGAAGGCAGCTAGTTGGGCAGCGTTTAGTTTTCACCACGTGGAAATATTCAGTAAAAACATTCAGCCTCGGTGCTGCAAACTGTTTAAGTTTGATATTACAAACAAAATCTATGTCTTCGTAAAACTGAAACTGAACAATCTTCAAAGTAAAAATGAGAACTTTTTTCTCATTTGGGTCATTTTTTCATATAAGTATCAGTATGCATTTAAACTTTCTCAGGCTGTTTTTAAAGTTGCTGCATGAATTTCTGTTTTTTATTTTTTAATGTGTATTTTGTGTTTTCAAACTTGTTTTTAAGACCTTTCTCTTCCCGTTTGAGACCTTTTTATTGATTAAACACAGATGTTTGGTTCTTATTTGATTTTGTACTGTACAATTTTTTTATTGTTTCTAAGAACGTCTTTGAAACATTGGAAAGGTTCAAGATAAAAGAGTCGACTGTTCGATTCACGATAATAAAATTGTTCAGACAGATGGGAGCATTTTTACAGTTTTACTATATTTGATTAAATCTTAAAAGTATTTGACAATATTTTTCAACTATAAATGCACAAAAGTAGGAAGTGGGTAAATAGGAGCTAGCTGCACATAGAACGTTAGCTAATTATTATTATTTGTTTACTTTGTTCAAATGTTACTGAGATCTTTGAGATTATGAGATTAATCATTAATCTCATAATCTCAGATTGACTGTTAATTATGTGAGGTTGACATAATCTACAGATTACTACCAAACTGCAGGCAGACTAAAAGCTAACTTTAACTAATTGCTAATGGTTAATTTGCATCAATAATTAACTAACCATTAGTTATTGAGCAGAAGGTGATCTAAAGTGTTTGCTGATGGTTACAAAACCTTTTGCTAGTTAACAAAACCTTTTGAGGATGTCATGATTAGTTAATGGGTACCATTAATGATTAACTAATCATTAACAATCCAGCTAAATTAAATCCTAAACTCATTAACTAGCTGTTAATAGATCATTAATTAAGCATTAGAAGTTTATCACTACCTAATTAAAAGCTGACTGATAAATATTAAAGTGATTTGATTTTGAACAAAAAACAATCAGAAATTCATAAACTAACATTAACTGACCTTAAACGACCTTTAGCTAGTTAACCAAATGTCACAAGAACCTCATGACGAGTTAATAGCTACTTATCCAATCAATAATTAACTAATCCATAACTATGTACCCAAATGTAGCGTGAAGCTTCGCGCCATCTGCAGGTTGGAGATCCAATAGTTGCGCAGGTGAGAGAGTGAGGTTTCCATGGCAACTGAACCAAGGTCGCTGCTCTCTGAACCTCAACACATGCACAGACCATTCAAACATGTTTTAATAATTATTAATAAAGTGATTATTGCAATTGACAAATTTGTGTTTGGATTCCTAACCTTTTATGCTACAGTTGTCCTGCCTTAGTTCTTAGTATTACTTATCATAAAAAATAAATGAAGGAGGATTTAGGTTTTGTTGTTTAACTCACCTGCTACTTTTGGGTCTAGTACAGTTCTGTGAATCTGTGCATCCCTGGCCCAGTCACAGAGAAACAACACGACCCAAAGCCAGAAAATGGTGCTGAAAACACAGAGGATCACTTTATATAATTCATGTTGTTTTTAAAATGATCTAAAATCCTATTTCTGAACCTTGGAAGACACCACAGACACAGGAATGAAAGCCATTAGTGAGGTTGCTTTGGAGATAGCCTTTCAGCTCTGAGCAGGAGGCATGGATCTGCGCATTTATTGCATAAGGTCTAAAGGTTTAATTCAGTGTCGACATCTGATCTTTGATCTGCTTGTGGGTCTGTGTCCGCTTCAAGCTTGAAACAAGATAATAAAATGTAATGAAACGCCTTTCTATCAGGTGGAGAAAACACCAGGAGTTTCTCTGCAGGGTAACTTCTTACCTACATTTAGAAGAACCTGAATGAAGAACTGAAAAATGCAGCATGCTTTGTCTTCTATCTGTCTCATATCCCTTGTGTTCATTTTCAAAATAAAGGAAATTTAGTTTCACTGTTTGAAATAAACCTGACCCCTAAGTCCAAAGACATGCCTGTTAAGTCAAGTCAAGTTTATCTATACAGTGCTTTTTGGCAAGAAGGCACTCAAAGGACAGTACATGAGGAAAAACATTACAATGATACAGAGAAAAACAAATCAAAGGACATTAATAATCCTTGGGAGTTTACTGGTAAGAGCTGGTTCTACTCCAATCTTTCTAATAGAGGTAATTAGCTCATTAAGTCCTCTGTGGTAAGGAATTCATCCTGGGCTAGAAGAAAGATGATAATATTCATCCTTGAGGTCACTGGTATAAAACAGTTTTGGTCCAAACTTTTTAAATACTAATAATGTTTGGCTGTCACTGATATGATATAGTTGTAATACAATCCTTCTAAGATGTCTGGTGAAGGCGGTGTGAAGGGGTGCATATGTTTATCTTGAGCATGTGAGTGTGTGCAAAGTAAGTCCGTGAAGCACTGTCACAGAGGCCATTGTCCTTGATGATACGTTGGAAGGTTCATCAATCGACCTAACAGTTCTGAGCAGGTCCAGAACTTCCCTGCTCCCTCCTCAGGGAAGGGAGGGAGCAGAGCGTCATGTTTACATAACTTCCAGGAGAAGTTGAAGATAGTCGGACATCAAGGACATCATGCATCAATTAGGGCAGTTCTGAAGGCAAAAGAGGGTCCAGTCCAGTGCCAGCAGGCCGTACCTAATAAAGAGGCCAGTGAGCGTATGTCCCTCCTTACAAAAAATGGTTATAGAAACTCAAGGTTTTTTTACTGACTATCTAAAGTTAATGGGGAGGTCACTGTTGTCACGGAGTGACATTTTTGGACTCGATTTGTGGCTTTGTCTTTGTTTACCTTTTGCTTAGATTTTTCTATTTTGGTTTTTGTATCATGTTTTTCTTTTCTCCCTCTTCTGCCTCCTTGTGTTTACTACTTAAGTTCTTTTATGGTTGTTTTCTTATTACTTTGCATGGTTTATTATTATTATTATAATTATTATTTTAATTATTATAGTTCTTGGTCTTCCCTGGATTCTCTAGTTGTATTTCTCTTTAGTATCTTTGTGTTTAATTGTGTTTTATTAGTTCCTTTGCACTCTTCTTGTTTACTAGTTTATTTTCTGTTTCCTTTCCAGTTAATTCAGTCAGTGTGGTTAGGTTTGTTGACTTTTGTATTCAGGTTCTTTATGGGTTCTTTGTTCTCAGGTTATTATTGTTGTTCCTATGTTCCCTCTAGTTTCTCTGTTTACTTTAGTCATGATTATTCTAGTTTTCTTTTCCCCATTTGATTATTTATCTTTGTCTATAGATTTGCTTGGTCTGTGTTTCTGTTTATTGTTTATTAGTTACTTTGCCCATCCTCAGTCTTTGTATTTGTTTCACCAGTTCCTCCTGCTTCCCTGCCTTTTGTCACACCTGTTCCCTGCTCCGTTGATTATCTGCCTTTGTTATCTCACAGTATATAAGTTGGTTTTGTGTCTTTGTTCAGTGCCGGTTCTTTGTGTTCGTCACACCTTGTTCTCGTCCTGATTTGATTTAAAAATGACTTTATTTTATGTTCCTTAGTTATTTTCCATTTATTCTAGTTTGATTTACCTTTTAAGTTCTTTTGTTTCACTTTTTTCTTTGCAAAACATTTTATCGGTTTACTTGAATCGAATTCAGGATGTTTCAAATTGAGCAAACAAATTGTGCTGAACAGTCAGATTTTTGTCTTATTGACACATTGACTGACTTCGAACACATTGCCGGTAACGATCAATAAAGTACATCATGTTGGACTCGGTCAAATGGCGTCTCTGCTCTCAGATGTCCAAAGCTCAGACCTGGACATGAATAAATACCTGAGTATTTCAGAGCTTCAACACAGAGTCTCTCAGTCCTTCAGTGAAGATGAGGTCCAGTTTGTTCCTGGTGGTGGTGCAGGTGTGTGGGCTGGTCAGTGCTCAGCCGAGGGGTCTGCCTGAGAGGGTGCAGAAACTGGAGACCGATAACAACGTGTTGGGTTGGTCTCTTGTTCTTCATGATCTCTATCAGATTTTAGCTGATTTTGTCTGTTAGCCTCTCAGATCAAGGTGGCCGCAGGGTTTCTTTAATAAACCTTCTGACCTCCTGCGGTTAAATCTCGGGTGGCGTTTGCTGCTGCGCTCAACAATGACATCACCAACCAGTGGACCAGCGTGGAGGCGGGTGAGACCGATAAAACTCTGGAGTTCAAAAAGGTGATAACAAACATCGGCAACGGATACGACCCAGCGACAGGTATGACTCACCAGGTCCGGTCAGGAAAACGGATTCGTTTTCTCCAGCAGGTTGAATCATTACAACATGCTGGTTTAATGGTTGTTCAAATGGTGGACTGAGCTGTTCAGAACCACCTGAGTCTGAACCCACCATGACTCCCTGGCTGAAAGTCAGGCAGAATATTATGACCATCCAACATAGGCATGAAGTTATTTTCATGCATTTTGTTTGTTGAGGATCAGAAATGTTTCACCTTAACATTTGATGGTTATACAGTAGGGACTTTCTGCCCCGTTTTTAAATAAGTTCTGACTCTATTGTCAGGACCAGATTCAGTGAATCTGCTGCTGATCCAAATGAACTCCAGCAGCCATTTAAATGACAGTGTTTAAATGTCTCATCTTGAGTAACGCTAAATGGTCTGATGTCTTTTTGTTGTTTTTACTGCAAATGATTGGATGCATAAAAGAAAAGTCCACCACCAGAACCACTGACCATGATTCTGCTCCATCCTTCTCCTTTTCTTTGCCTGCAGGTTATTTCACCGCCCCCGTTAAAGGACTCTACTACATCCAGGTCCCAATGGGCAGCTAAACGCTGGGATGACGAAAAACGGTGAAAACATTTTTGCGATTTACCACAAAGCGGGAATCCAGGCGGGCGCCTCCAACGGTGTAACGATGGCCTTGGAGCAGGGTGACCGGCTCTGTGTCCAACTCTGGGCCGGCCAGACCATCGCAGACCAGGGTCACCTCAGCACCTTCACCGGCTTCCTCGTCTTCCCCATGTTGGAGGAGAAGTAAGAGGACGTTCAGATCATTGCCCTGAACCTGGTCAATGCTGGGATTGACAAAGCTTACCAGTTAGACGGCTGTCAAGTTCAAATTTCTGATGATTAAAGATGAAAACTGCAGATCTGTGACAGAAATAAACGTCTGTAACCAACCCGCTGCTTGTTTTTAACAAATCTGTTGAGTCCATTCAGAAATCTATGCTTTTTGCATGTTGAAGGTACTCAGTTCTTCAAACGTTGGAACAAACCAATGTAAGGTGTAAAATACCTAATTTTAATAATAAAGATAATACATTTTATTTAAAAGCGTATTTCAAATCAATTTAGGTCACCAAACAAAAAACATGCAAGAACAATAAAAGATATGATAAATAAGAAAAGAATGAAGATTGGTGAGTTAAAGATGTGCCAAGTTATTGAGATCTTTGAAAGTTAGGAGGAGAAACCTGATGGGTAACCAGCGAAGATGTAGAAAGAGAGGAGTGATGGATTCTATGATCCGAGCGGCTGTGTTGACACCCACACTCTTAGCTTGAAGGAAGGAGAGATGGAGGAACTGGAGAATCACCAACTGTAACTGGGAAACTCTTTGATTGGTTGAAGTGGACTTGGTGCCAAAAAGGAGAAATTCTGATTTCTTGAAGTCCAATTTGAGAAAGTTTAGACTAAACCATGATTTAATTTCACAGAGGAAATCCGAAAGGACGGCTGGTGGACAGACGGGTGTTGTTGGGTAGAGGTGGTTGTCATCCATTTAGCAGTGAAACATTCTTGGATACAATCCGAACCTGGTCTAACCTGAATGCAGCTCAATATCTGCTGATTGTTTCCTCTGGGTCATTGGTTCATTGGCTTATCAAGACGTTTCAGTCAAATCTGTTAACGTTCAATGGAGATACCAGGAAAATCGACAAGAAACGTCTGATGTTGATGATGGAAAAACCCAGAACTCAGAGGTGAAGAGCTCCAGGCTGACAGCTGAACAACAGCTGACCCTGGGTCAATAAATAAAAGTATTTATTACCTCATGAAAATTTTGGCATTTTAAAATATTTCTGGTAAACCATCAAAGTAATGTGAGCAGAACTTTTACAAAGAGTCCTTTGTTTTGGATGCTGACATTATTTGGCTTTGCACGCAGAAACAGAAGTTCTGCACAAAAACAACCCGGGTCAACATTATTAGCCGTCCTCCTAATATTGACCAGTTATGTTTCTTTTCTGCTGGATACCAGACTCTGTCGTTTGTTGAAGTTTTCAGGTTTCTGGCACATAGCCTGAGGAATCCCAGCCCAGTCTTCTTCCATAAATCTCTCAAGCTCCTTCAGAGATGCTTCCAGGCTGTCCCTACAAAGCATCAGTCCGACTGAGAGGTGTCGTAATTGTCTTCTTTGAGACTACTTCTCCTGACGTAGCTGAATCAATCATCAGCGTCTCTTCAGTGGTTTCTCTCACCAGTTTCCTTTCTTGAAATCTTTTGTTTTCTGCCTCGTTTCCTACTTTTGAGCATTGTAAAGAAAAAGTTCTTCTCTGCACAACACTGGTTGGTGTCGTATAAGCTTTCTAAAGACAACTAGCATGTTTAGAAAGGTTATTTATTTTGCTCTGTTTAAAAAGTGGTTGAGATCTCATGAGGGGTAATAATTTTGTCCTCTACTGTATTTTCACAAACAGCAGACAAGTGCAGCTCTTAAAGTTTGTTAATAGGCTGTAAAATTATTTCAGTATAGAATAAAACTATTCTCTCTACAGTTAAACACGAGGGAAGTTGCATCATGCTGTGGGTCAACTTCTGGCAATTCAGTTTATTTATATAGCGCCAATTCACAACACATGTCGTCTCAAGGTTCTTCACAACAGTCAGGTTCATACATTCCAATTAATCGTAATCATTGAACAGTTCAGTCAGATTCAGTTATTTATTCAAATTGGATAAAAAGTTTTTCTATCTAAGGAAACCCAGCAGATTGCATCCAGTCAGTGACTTGCAGCATTCACTCCTCCTGGATGAGCATGTAGAGACAGTGGACAGTCACTGGCGTTGACTTTGCAGCAATCCCTCATACTGAGCATGCATGTAGAGACAGTGGAGGAAAAACTACCTTTTAACAGGAAGAATCCTCCAGCAGAACCAGAACCAGGCTCAGTGTGAGCGGCCATCTGCCACGACCGACTGGAGGTTTGAGAAAACAGAGCAGAGACACTAAGAGAACAAAGAAGCACTGATCCAGGAGTACTTTCTATGGGAAGGAAAAGTAAATGTTAATGGATGTAGCTCCTTTAGTCGTTTCACCTAGAAAGAAAGAACAGATAAACTCTGATCCAGTTTTCAAGGTTAGAGTCTGAAAGAGAGGTGCGGCTGCTGTGTGAACAAAAGCGGTTAGCTTCCAGCTAACCTCCGTGTCTGCCAACCACACTGCACGTTAACATGGTGATGCGGTCTCTGCTGTCTTCCTTCCAGACTGGGAGACCGCGTCTCTGCAGGGGGTTCTCTGGAACACCGTTTGCTTCTGCAGGCCTCAAAGAGAGAGTCAGGCATTGCTTATACCTTAATTTCCCCTTTTTATGAATAAATACTGGGTACACAAACAGTTATTCACTCGTACTTAACTGGTGCATATGATCGTGTAATCTTATGACACTCTTGGATCCAGTTGAACAGTTTATGTCTTTTTGCCAGCAAAGAGACATCAGCGCGCTGTTCCCCTCCTTCCCCGATGATCACCGGTGGAAGAGGTCGGCTTGTTGGAGAGGGGGTGCTCTTCTTCAGACAGTGGCATCATGGGAAGTCTGCTGCTACCCCCCATTCGTCAGTTGCTGGAAGTCCTTTAAATGCAATTTATTTTGAAAGTTCCAGAAAAGTTTGTACTAGAGTGTTAGTGTTGTTTCCATGGCTGGGTCCCAACAGTGAGAATGTAGCGAAGAGGGTGATAGTGGTCATTATGTCCTCCAGCAGCCTAAGCCTATAGCAGCATAACTACAGAGACAGCTCAGGATAAACTAAGCCACTCTAACTATAAGCTTTATCCAAAAGGAAGGTTTTAAGCCTAGCCTTAAAAGTAGACAGGGTGTCTGCCTCACGGACTAAAACTGGGAGCTGGTTCCACAGGAGAGGAGCCTGATAACTAAAGGATCTTCCTCCCATTTGTTGGACCATGTTTTGCTGAATATTGGACCATTTGCACATTGGCACATTGCTAGACGCCACCAGGCCTTTCGCCGTTTTCGGCCATTTTGTATCTCAGTATAGTCCTCTACTACAAATCCTAGCGGGCACTGCGGCTGATATGACGGGGCGTCCCAAGTCTAACATCACAGGACACTATATAAGAAGGTGGCCCCTTTAAGGAGGTGCTGTCAGCTGGAAACCGAGACGCGGTTACCACGCAACTGAAGCGCATCATTCTGGAGAAGAAATCCCACGTTGACTTTCATTCATTCTCCGAGTTGGCCAACGAGAAAACTAAGCGAATTAAGCTGACAGGAATAAGAAGGCTTGTAAGTTTTCAACTTTACCGATCGAAGACGTGAGTTTAACACGTAACCAAAAAACCAAGGAGTTCTCAAGGAGACGCAATTTTTCCTCCTTGTTATATTTTTTGTTCCAGTCGACTAGTGATGGTCCATCATAATTTTACCACCTTTCTGTCAAGGAAGCCACAAGGACAAAAAACGGACTGCTTTGCTGAGTATCGGCGTTCGCGTGGAACTCTTCTCCCCCCTCTCTCTCTCTCCCTCTGCTCAAAGGAGACAACGACAAGTAAAATCCATCCTTTTATTTTTATTTCTTTATTAGAAATAGCGTGGGCAGGATAGAGTAGATTTTAGTGCGATTTAGAGTCGCCACTTATAGTGTAATGTGTTCTGAATTATATGTGCAAGCAACCTTTTTTTGAAACTTGACTGCTGTTGAATTTCGGAGGCCGCCGAGTCTCGCAAGTTGTGCTTTTACTGTGCGAACACCTGAGCGCAGGTGCGCTGTGAAACTGGACTGCTATAATAACCTTATGGTGACAATCAACCATTTTCTTTGTCTTCAACTTCGTGCTATACTAACTTGCCACAAAACGTTTTATTACTCTTTGTCCTCTGGGTTTACAACTTTGTTTGGAGGAAGTTTTATGTCTGCCTGTGTCCCGCTGAGCTACACTTTGGGGAGTGGCCTCCGCGAGCTTCAATCAAATATTTCTTTTGTAATTTTGCCATAACTGCTATAACTGCTGGTTTGATTCCATACACACCCACTGCTGTTTGTTTTCTTTTGTTTAGTTAGATATTTTACCCTTGTTAGTAGAACTTTGCATGTTTGATTAGGCGAAGATTATTGAATCGGAAGAGCGAATTGTATCAGGGCTGTTGATTCAATAAATATTCACATAGATAAAGAGAAGGCGTTTGTGTTTATTTTGTGCAAGAGTGATTTGTCAGTCAAAATAAGGTCAAAGTTCCCCACGTTTCGACAGAAACGGTTGATTAAACAGTGACATCTAGTAAATAGTTATCAACTATTAATGAGAATTTACTAATTGTAATTATCAAGGGCTTTGAGCTGCAATTACAACACCAGAGGACATCTCTTCGATTCATAAATAAGGATTTTTGGTTAAGAAATTAATTTAGTAAAATTATGATTTTCAATTATAATTATTGATAAATATTAATTAATCAATAATCATAATTCCAACACATTCTACTTCTAGAGACTCTAGGAACCACCAGTAAACCTGCAGTCTGAGAACGAAGTGCTCTGTTAGGAACATATGGACCAATCAGATCTCTGATGTATGATGGAGCTAGATCATTAAGGGCTTTATATGTGAGGAGGAGAATTTTAAATTCTATTCTGGATTTAACAGGGAGCCATTGAAGGGAAGCTACAATAGGAGAAATATGATCTCTCTTTTTAATTTTCATCACAACTCTTGCTGCAGCATTTTGAATCAACTGAAGGCTTTTAACTGCATTTTGTGGACATCCTGATAGTAAAGAATTACAATAGTCCAGCCTTGAAGTAACAAATGCATGGACTAGTTTTTCAGCATCACTCCTGGACAGGATATTTCTAATTTTGGCAATGTTCTGGAGGTGAAAGAAGGAAATCCTAGAAACCTGTTTAATATGGGATTTAAATGACATGTCCTGGTCAAAAGTAACACCAAGGGTTTTACTTTATTATCAGAGGTCAATTTAATGCCATCCAGGTTAAGTGATTGACTAAGCAGTTTCTTTTTTAAAGATACCGGTCCAAAGACAACTACTTCTGTCTTGTCTGAATTTAGAAGCAGAAAATTTAAAGTCATCCAAGTTTTTATATCTTCAAGACATGCTTGTAGTCTATCTAACTGGTTGGGCTCATCAGGATTTATGGATAAGTAAAGCTGATTATCATCAGCGTAACAGTGAAATGTTATCCTATGCTGCCTGATCATTTGACCTATTGGAAGCATATATATAATAAAGAGAATTGGCCCAAGTACTGAGCCCTGTGGTACTCCACAATTAACCCTGGAGTTTAAAGATGATTTATCATTTACATGAACAAACTGGAATCTGTCAGACAGATAAGATTTAAACCAGCCTAGCGCTGTTCCCCTGACCCCTACAGCATATTCCAGCCTTTCTAAGAGAACATTATGATCGACTGGATCAAATGCAGCACTGAGATCTAACAGAACCAGAACAGACACAAGTCCATTATCTGAGGCCATAAGAATATCATTAGTGACTTTCAGCAGAGCTGTTTCAGTGCTATGATGAGCTCTGAAACCTGACTGAAACTCTTCAAACAGGTCATTGCTGTATAAATGTTCACACATTTGATTAGCAACTATTTTCTCAAGAATTTTAGATAAGAATGGAAGATTGGATATAGGTCTGTAATTTATTAAGTCATCTCAATCAAGCGAAGGTTTCTTAAGCAAACGTTTAATTACAGCTAACTTAAAAGCTTGTGGTTCTGATCCATTTACTAAGGATAGGTTAATCATGCCTAAATTGGGGCTGATAATCAGAGGGAACACTTCCTTAAATAATTTGGTTGGGGTTGGGTCTAACATACAAGTTGAAGGTTTAGATGAAGCTAATATTTCTGATAACTTAGGAAGCTTCACAGGATCAAAACAGTCCAAACACAGATCAGGTTCTACAGTTACTTCCAATGTTGTCTCACTTGCTGAGGATAAAGTAATCATCTTCGGGAGTATGTCAAAGATTTTCTTTTTAATAGAATCAATTTTATTTAAGAAGAATCCCATAAAGTCATGACTGCTGAGAGCTAAGGGAATGGATGGCTCAACAGAGCTATGACTCTGTGTAAGTTTATCAACTGTACTAAATAGAAACCTAGGATTATTCTTGTTCTCTTCTATTAATGATGAGAAATAAGCTGTTCTGGCTTGGCGAAGTGTCTTTTTATACAACAGTAGGCTATTTTTCCAGATTAAGTAGGAATTCTCTAGCTGTGTATTTTCTCTCCAATTTTCTAACATTGTGATTTAAAGTACGCAGCTCTGAATTAAACCAGGAAGCCAGTCTCCTATGAATAATTACCTTCTTTTTCAAGGGGGCTGCATTGTCTAATGCACCATGCAATGATGAAGTAACATTATGAACAAAAGAATCAATTTGTGAAGGGGCAGAAACAAAATTATGGCTCTCCATTGTGCTTTTCAGTGATAATGAGGAAATTAAAATTGGAACAGATTATTTAAAGGTTGTTACAGCATTGTCTGATAATGATCTACTATAATGAAATTTTCGTTCAGGTGTGGAGTACTCGGTTAAATTAAACTCAAAGGTTATTAAAAAATGGTCAGACAGGACAGGGTTATGAGAAAATATTGTTTTGTCTTTACACTCAATGCCATATGTCAGCACAAGGTCCAGAGAATGAAGACAAAGGTGGGTAGGTTTGTTAATGTTTTGAGCAAAGCCAATTGAGTCTAAGATAGCATTAAACGCTATATTTAGGCTATCACTTTCAGCGTCTACATGAATGTTTAAATCCCCCACTATAATAACTTTATCTGTATTTAACACTAAATCAAATAAAAGGTCTGAAAACTGATCTAAAAATTGAGAGTAAGGGCCTGGTGGACGGTACAAAACAACAAACAGAAGAGGTTTCAGTGCTTTGCAATTTGGATGAGGAAAACTAAGGATTAAATATTCAAAAGAGTTGTAGCTATTGATTGGTCTGGGACTAATCAATAAATCCGACTGAAAGATGGTTGCTACTCCTCCTCCTCGCCCAGTAATTCGAGGAATGTGAAAATTTAAATAATTAGTAGGAGTTGACTCATTTGTAGTAACATAATCCTCTTGCTGCAGCCAGGTTTCTGTGAGGCAAAATAAATTAATCTGATTGTCACAAATCAGGTCACTAACTAGCAAAGTCTTTTTGAAGAGAGAGATCTTATGTTCAGTAAGCCACATTTAATTGTTTTATTTTTCTATTTAGTCTGAGTTCAGCAATGAAAAGGTATGCGGTAAAACTTATCATTCACCCTGTATATTTCAGCAGTTCCATGTTAGATAATGTCTGAGACTGGATGGGATTGAAATGTGCAAAGATCCATGGAGCCAAGACAAAAATATTATGGGATGCCGGAGAATCAGAATAACTCTGGTCCTTGTGGTGCAGTAAACACTGGTTTTTAACCACTTTTAACCCCTCAGCTTGGACAGATGAGGCTAATTAAGGCCACTGAAGTGTGTCAGACCTCTGCTACTGGTTATGCCTCCGAACATGAACGCCTTTATTCAGATTAATTCCCGCTCATCAGTGAAGTTCTTCCCTCTAAAGGATAAAAGTATGTATATGATTTAAAATTTAGTCACTAAAAATCAGCTTTTCAAAATGGAAAACAACAACACATTTTAAGATGTTTTACCCTTATCTTCGTTTCTGTTTCTGCTCAGAATCCAACTCTAACTGTTTTGTCGCTCATCATGAAAAAGGGCTTCTGGCACCATGGCAACCAGGATTAAATATCTTTTAATTGACTCGTTTGTGAGCGAATTATTGTCACTCAGGAGGAGGATGGAAACAGCCCATTCTCCTCCTCTTCTTCAGTCTCTTCGTTTAATTAGTGTTTGTCACCTGACTTAATCACCATGGAAACCATAACCTTCATTCACCTCAGACATGTTGACACCAGGAAACACAAGCTGCATGTAGAGATATATTTATAGTCTGGAACAAGACGCTGTCATACAGTTATTTCTACACAGGACCAAAATCTGGCGCAATAATTGTCCTCATCTCAGTGTTTTTTCAAATCAAATCTGTCCTGCTGCATTTGCATATCTTATCTGAATGCAATCAGCTTTTAATGCGCAAAAGTGAGACTTTTAAAAATTATTTCAAAGTCTGAATTGTGAAAAGCAGTTTTTGCATATTGAAGACTTTGCAGAATGATGGAATACAGTCATGCAACCCTGCTAGTCTGGGTTGGATGCCAAAGAAAATGTAACATCACTTTAACCTGCAGTTCTTCAACCCTTGACCCATAATTAGTGTTGAAAATGATCAGTTCTCAGATCAAAACTGAGCTGGTAGTGTTTTGCCTACTATGACCAGAATGTTCTTCTTTTTGTAATTTGTCTCATATTCCAGCATTTTACTGAATTTTGATGCTGGTTGGAGATATTTATTGATCTGAGATGAACATCTGTTTAAAATATATCCTGAGTACTCTAGACTAGGTCCTCCACAGGACAGGCCACATGGCTCATGGGAAATTACAAATAACAAATAGGTCAACGTTACAGCTTCATGCTGCCAACAGGACGCAGGGTGCGTTAGAAACGCGGATCTCCAGTGGATCATAGGAACTTGGACTTTTTTTATTGTTGCCATGTCATAGCATGGTAAATTGCTGGAAGGAAGACATGTGAGGCTGTATAGTGGCACAGTAGGTAGCACTGTTGCCTTGCAGGAAGAAGGTCCTGGGTTCAAGTCCTGACCAGGGGTTGTTCTGCATGGAGTTTGTATCTTCTCCCCTTGCATGCATTCATCCCCACAGCTGCCCTTGGGAAGACTGACAGAGGCAAGGCTGCCATACAATCAGCACATCAACTCCAGTACCAATGTTGTCTCCAACCAGAACTGATTTTGACCAAATAAACTCCAAAAACTTAGAAGAAATCGTACAACAACTTAGCTCTTCTTCCTGCTGTCTCACAGCTTTCCTTAAGAAAGCTTCACCTGTAATAACATCTGATTTAACACAAATAATAAATACGTCCCCTTTGTCAGGTGTTTTCCCCCAGGCCCTGAAAACATCAGTTATCAAACCACTATTGAAAAATTAAAATTTTTGTGTCAGTAGGTAACTTTACATCAGAGAGCACAAAAATCACATGTGGCGTTCCCCAAGGGTCCATCTTAGGGCCCCTCCTATTCAATATCTACATACTCCCCCTAACTCAGATTTTAATAAACAACAACGTAAGTTATCATAACTACGCAGACGACACACAGCTATACGTTACGATGTCAACAGGTGACCATGAACCCTTTCAAGCGCTGGGTAAATGCTGAGAAGAAATCAATGCATGGATGGGCCTAAATTTTCTTCAGCTGAATCAAAACAAAACTGAAGTAATAATCTTTGGACCAAAGGAAGAGCATTTAAAAGTTAGCACACAGCTTCAGTTAATACAGCTAGAAACCACCAGTCAGGCTGGAAACCTGGATGTAGTGATGGACTCAGACCTGAACCTTCAGAGGAACATAAAGACAGTAACAAGGTCGGCCTATCATCTAAAGAACATCTCCAGGATTAAAGGACTAATGTCTCAGCAGGACCTTGAAAAACTAATTCATGCGTTCATCTTTAGTAGAATTGATTACTGCAACGGTGTCTTCACAGGTCTGCCTAAAATGTCGATCAGACAGCTGCAGTTGATCCAGAACGCTGCTGCTCGCGTCCTCACTAGAACTAAGAAAGTGGAGCTCATCGACCCGGTTCTAAAGTCCCTACACTGGCTCCCTGTAGCTCAGAGAATAGAGTTTAAAATACTTCTGTTAGTCTATAAATCACTGAATGGCTTAGCACCAAAATACATTACAGACTTGTTGTCAGTGGATCAACCACCCAGACCTCTCAGGTCATCTCGCTCAAATCTACTCTCCAGAACCAAACATGGAGAAGCAGCTTTTAGTTCTTATGCTCCACTAATCTGGAATAAACTCCCAGAAAACTGTAAAAACGCTGAAACCCTAAGTTGCTTTAAATCAAGATTAAAAACTTATTTGTTTAGAGTGGCCTTTGACTGAGCCATCTAGGCATGATTAGTTGCGTTTTCAGCCCAATTTTCCTTTCATTTTCTTATCCATCATTCTATTCTCTTTATTTTATTTATATTTTTTAAAATTACCTCTGTTGTTTGATTTTCTGTATCATTGTGATGTTTTTCCTTATGTATATATGAGTGCCTTGTTGCTGAAAAGTGCTATATAAATAAACTTGACTACAATTGCCACCACCAGGACTCTGACCAAGATCAGCAGGTGAAGTGTCTTGCCCAAGGACAGAACGACTGAGACAGACCGAGTGGGGATTTGAACTGGCAACCCACAGGTTACAGGATCAACCCCTACCAGCGTCGCCCCTGGATGGATGGAAAAAGTGTGACAGAAGGTGCATAACTCAGTGCTTAGAACCACCACACACAGACATATCCAGGATATGGATGGATGCATGGATGGATGGACCCATCTATGCATCCATCCATCAGAACCCGGAACAACATGTTTCTTCACAACTATGCTTTAGTTCATAACTCCCAATTTAAATTTTCCTTAAAAAATACAAATAAAGTCAAATTATATGTGAACTTTGATGATTTTTGTGACTATTTCTATAATTCAAGAAAGAACTGAATAACAAAGACAAAGAACCTAGTAGTTAATGGTTAACAGTTATGAATATGGAAGAAGGAAGGGGTTAGGAGGAGGTGGGAAAGTCTAGGTTCAGGTTCGGGACCTTTAAATCTTACTTTGTGCTGAGTGACCCAGGTTACTGTCCAGATTTAACTGCACACACCCTTTATGGTCATTAAAGTCCCACAGCGTGAGCCGGCTGTTTTACCTCATCACATTTACCTTCACCCTGATCAACGTCCATGTGGCTTTAACTACTATAAATCTGATCTTGGATCAGCTGTGGTTGTCTCTCCAACTCCTCCTCTGGTGTGTTTCATGTCTCATACTGAAAAAGGACATTTTCCAGTAGTTTTGTCATCACCTGCTTTACTTGTCTGCATAGTCAACGCTGATCTAATCTGTACCTTCAGAGAAGCTTCATTTTTGTTGAGCCGAACAACAAATCAAAAAATAAATAAATACATAAGAAACATTGTCCTTTCACCAACATTCTGTGCCATTAACACACATTATCCGTTTTGTTTCATTGATTAGCTAAGATGGGTTTTAAATTCACTTTTTAAAAAGGTTTAATTGGTTTTTGAATATTCTTATAATGGTGCAAGTTTATTTGTTTCTAATTTTATTTGCCTTAATGAGCAGAAGCGACAATAACAACTGTCGGCTGCAGTCGGATTTTATGCTGTAAGAAATGACAGTTTAGATCCTCAAAGCAGCTCCTTTCCAAATAAATCAATAAACGTCTCACTTTAGTTTGAACAGTCAGAAGCCGTTTGTCTCAATTAAAAGCACGTCGATGAGAAAAGAGGAGGAGGAGCAGCAGACACAGCATGAAATTATACAAAGACTCAGGATGTTGGGTGTTAATAAGCTGGCGAGCTTCCAAGTCTTCTGTTTGATGTTTGTGTTTCTCTGAATTAATTTTCAATTAACTCTTCGAAGTAAAAAAAAATACATTTATTATGTTAATGAGCTGCAGCCGCCTCCTTCACTGAAATCTGCATGGAAAACGTAATCAAAGAGCTCCAGTTTTCTTTGGACAATCAGATCATTCCCATGTGGTGAAGGGAAAGGATGGATGGATGGATGGATGGATGGATGGATGGATGGATGGATGGATGGATGGTGTTATACTCACAATAGGAACGTTGAATGTGCAGCAGGCCCAGCAGGAAGAAGATCTTGCCAACTGTTTAATGCCAGGAAAGGACGCACAAGAATCCATCAAACCTCTCTGCTCAACTCGCCAGAACCTGGCATGATCAGCCAGGTCCAGTTTGGTCTCATAACTATTTATGTTCGTTTGATTCTAAAAAAAAATCCTGAAATACTTTTTTCTCTAATTAAACTGAATCTGTTTCAAAAGTACTTCAGATGGGGAAGCCAGTTAAACCAGTAGGCACAGTTGGTTTTATCTTGTTTGCTTCAAACTATGGACTACTGCTATGGGTTTTATAATCTACATTAGATGTGTTTAAAGAAAAGCTTTCCGATGTACTGGTGTTATAAATATGTAGAATTGCCTAAATAAATGCAGACAGTGCACAGTGCTGTGTTTCCTGGTCCTCAGAACATGTTTACCTGCTGCTGGGCTTCAACACACCTAGTTCTAAATAAATCGATCTCCTCCACTACCTCTCATCATGCTCTGGAGACACCTTGTGATCATCCAACTATTATGAAAAGGTGTGTCGGAGCAAGAAACATCTAAAACATGCCGGATGGTCTGACAGGAGGACAAAGCTTGGCAGGTGTGAAAGACACTAAACCTTCTCAGCTGCAGTGTTGCACCAGTCCACCAGGTGTCCCCAGCTCCAGAAACAATGAAAACAGTCCTGCAGGCTGAGTTGTTTCACAGATATCGTGTCTTTAACAATAAATATCAGATCATTGTTTAGGTTCAGTGAACATCACAAGATGGACAAATTCTAGCTTGAAGGTTCGATAACTTTCAAACAATCTAGCAGTTAAACAACCAGTGACAGCGTCTCACTTTCACAGCTCTACAATAGACAAAACTTAAACCACTCCAAACTGGATCTGTGCTTTCTGTCCCATTCCAAACTGGACCAGTGCTTCAAAACGGTCTATAAAACAATTACATCTCAAGCTTTATGTTGTCAGAAGTTCTCAGTAAAAGTTTGTCCTCTCGTTCATGAGAAACCAGATGATTAACCGTTAATTTAAAGCGTTCGTCGGAGCAGAGAAGCATCAGAAACATTCGGCGCAGCGAACCCAGAGGAAGACGGAGGAGAAACATCACGCTCAACTCACCAGCTGATACTAAAGGGATGAAGCTGTTCAGATTGTGATTCTACACTCATGGACCACTCTGGTGTCTCCTGCAGGTAACAGACTGACTGCTCATTGCTGCTCCACATAATCACTCTTCAACATGAGTTGGAGGAACCAAAGTTTATCACTCATATTTGTGATAGAAGTCAAACATCTTCCTTTGCTCTTAGCTGATAATCCCGATCGATTTTCAAACCTTTCATTAATATGAAAACTGAAAGGTTTTCATTTAACTGGGAAGTTTTTTCCTAAACTGGATGTTTTTCAGTAAATGTTTCTCTCTTCCGGTTAAAATTAGATTAGAATCATTTCATTCTTCTTGAGCTCCCACGTTACACTGATGCTTCACTCTGCTTGGTCTCAGCAATCCATACTCATTATTAATTGATCTCCTCTGTGGTGCCAGTTTTCTAAATGCCTCTAGTCTTTAAACACAACCAACCAGCAGCGAGTTTTTAGAGAAACATCAATAAGAGTCAAGCGGTTCAGGTGATTTCTCACCTTCTCTCTCTGAGTCTTTATCCAGTGGTTGCTGAGGCTCAGCAGTTCACCTCGGGTTGATTCAGAATCACATTTATTTGCACAAACAAGGAATTTGACTTCAGCTTCTCACACTCAAAGCGTACAGATATTAAATATAAATACTTACATTTTAGAGATAAGTTTAAAGATGAGAACAATATGTACATATGTGTGGATGTGCACCCAATTTTGTTTTCTTTCTTCTTTTTAAAAAGGTAAATACAGGTCCTGCTCTGTAGCACCAAACTGAAGGTAAAAGTCAAACACTTCGTGTCCAGGATGCTGCACAAAGTGAGCCCCCTGCCAGCAGCCCAAGTTCAGGGTTCTTCTGGACCAACCTGGATCCCAGGATCCAGTGAGCCTCTAGGTTAACCCCAAACCAAAAGTTACCCTGATTCCCTACCGCCCTCCCAACCCCACCGGTGTTAGTGGTATTTTGTAGCATTCTTTTGTCAACGCCAGACCTCAAGTGAAGTCACGACAAAAAGGAAAGAAGCAGAAATAAGGTCTACCTTCTCAGTCATCCAGATCACCGTAAATCTGAACACCTTAAGAAGAAACTATACTTGGGCTTTCCTCAGAGACCTGAGGTTTGAGAGGTTCTGAATCAGGTTCTGAACTTTTTCCAAATGAATCTGTACACCACTGGTTTGAGATGATGGGACCTGGTTATTGAGGTAGGTAATGGACCTTTAGGTGTCTCTATGGATGAGCAGAAGATATTCAATTCAAAAATACTTTATTAATCCCAAAGGGAAATTAAATGTTGTTGTAGCTCATATTATGAAGGTTTCCTCAAAGAGTCGTTGTAGATGCTGATGGCTGTGGGCAGGAAGGATCTCCTGTAGCGCTCCATCTTACAGCAGATCTGAAGAAGCCTCTGACTGAAGACTGTTGTTGTAGGACAGTCTGATGAAGAGGATGCTCAGGGTTCTCCATAATGTTCTGCATTTTATGAAGAATCCGTCTTTCCACAATGATCTCCAGAGGTTCCAGAGGAGTCTCCAGAACAGAACCAGCCTTTTTTATCAACTTGTTGAGCTTTTTTAAGTCCTTGGCTCTGATGCTGCTTCCCCAGGAGATGATGGCAGAAGAGATCACACTTTCCACAACAGACTTATAGAAGATATGCAGCATCTTGCTGCAAACACCAAAGGACCTAAGCTTCCTCAAGAAGTACAGTCTGCTCTGTCCCTTCTTGTAGATGGCTTCACAGTTGCATCTCCACTCTAGTCTGTTGTCCAGGTGAACACCAAGGTATTTATACTCCTCCACCACCTCCACTTCTTCTCCCATGATAGAAATAGTTTTTGACTTATTCCTGTTTCTCTTCAAATCTACAATCATCTCCTTTGTTTTATTCACGTTCAAAATGAGATGATTGTTTCCACACCATGCCACAAAGTGGTCCACCAGCTTCCTGTACTCAGCTTCTTGTCCATCTCTGATCCACCCAACAACTGCAGAATCATCTGAGTATGTCTGAATTTTCCCCCATGAAACCGTACACCATCGGGTCCAGGCAGCACTGTAGGCAGGCGATGGACTTCGTAATGGACAAGGCCAGCTGCCACCTGGTGACTTCCCACCAGCTGGAACATGTTGGTGGTGTCCTCCAACAGAATGAGGTTGTAGAGCATGTGGTAGACATCACCACCATGACCCTCCTAATCCTTTATATTGTTTTCTAAATTGTTTGCTGTCATTTTTCAGCAGAGTGATGATGATCGAGGTGTTGCAGAGATTTGTGATGATCAGAGGCAGGACGGGAGCCAATTTTATCATCCTGGATGATTCACCATCTCCAAACCAAACCTCCCAGACATACTGGGGAGATGTTGGAGTCTGGTTGTCTTCTTCACACTCAAGCATGAAGATGCCACTGGTATGGAAAAGACCCAGATGAAGGCACAGCTGATGAAGATGGATTTCAATTAATTTGAGGGCTGCTTTAGTTGAGAAGGGTGGATGAGGATGTGGTGTGCATCTCATTGAGCAGCAGCACGTCGCCATAGAAGTTGATGCTGTAGGACCACTACAGCAGCTTATAGGCCACCTGCCCTATCTGTCATATATGTTTATACATATTTATTGTTTTTTGTCCCATTCTTCCTTGATATTAGTTCTGACAAACAGAACTAAGGTGAACCTGAACCTCCAGCTGGGATAAAGGCTTTCTTTCAACCAACTTTCCTTCAGGTTGATTACTTATTTCTCACAAATTAACATTTAATTAATAGAGATACAGGATCTTACTGTGCAAGATACAGTGTGAGTAAAACATTTCAATAAATATGACAGATTCTGGTGTGGGAATAATGCTTTAGTGATCATAATCTTAAATATAATCTAAACAATATAAGCAGAATTAATCACTGTACTGAGTAACAACAACCTGCAACAAAGCTTCTGATCCAGTTGCAGTGTTCTGCATCCCTCCACAGTGACTCAAACCAAACATCTTTTCATTTTCACCAAGAGTAATAAGAGCAAACTCTTTTTAAACAATCCAGCATCAGACTGATCTTCTGCAACATCTCTCTCATGCAGTCAACGTCAACCAGGATTCTCACCTCCTGAAGCTGATTTCCTGAAAGTTTTCTCCTTCACGTGTTCAAGAAACACTCAGACAGGAGAAGCCGATCATTTCCAGGTCAGAGCTGCTTTCTGTGTCAAAATGATCCAACTGCTGCTGAACATCATTCAGTGTCTCAGGAAACACAAACACTCAGTGAGTTAAAACCTGGCCTGACCTGAGTGGCAAAAACCCACCTGTTGTTCCTCTACCTATCCACCAGGTGGGGTAATATACCAAACATTCTTCCTCTGTCCACATTTTATATCCATGGTAACAGCTGTGGAGATATATTATGTGTGTGTATTATTATTATTATGTTCATAACCAGTGTGGGAAATAAAATGTATAACCTGTGTGAGTATAAGACATTGTGGCCTGCAGAAGTGTTGTTGCACAAACTTGGCCTTGAGTATGATGAAGCAGAAAAATAATGAAGAACTGTAATGGTGGGAAAAGGATGTGGAAAGATTAACGGGCCAAGTACTCCCTTCTCATATCAGCAGAAAAGCAGAGTGCAGGTGCTGGGAGACAGGAACATGTCCTAATATGGTAGGCAGGAAAATGTGTGTACGTAACTATATGTGTGAAAAAACTGTAAACAAGGGCGCTGTTCATTTTCATGTGTTTTAATAAAAGTCATGTGCCCAGTGAGAAGCTCCGAAGTTGTCTCGGTGTGTGTCGCACAGAGAGCTTCCCCTGGGCCAGGTACTTTGAATTCAATATAACGGTGTCTGAGTGTTATTTCAATGGGTGTGAATTCTTTCAGCTTACGGTGAATAAACGAACACGCCGAAGACCTCTCAGAGGGGGTGCTTCAACACAGCAAACAGACCGGTCCTCATTTATAAGTGGACCAGTAACACATCTGTCTGAACTCAGAGCTTCACACAGGCTGGGAACACAATATTTGAACATTGGTTTAAAAATCTACATTTTTTAAATACAATCTTCCTCACATTTTCCTTTGAACATCTCCCAGAGCTCAGTTCAATCCATTATCTGAACATGGAGAGAGGATGGACCACCTGCAGAGCTACCAGGACATGGATGTCCACCTAAACTGACAGTCCTGGCAAAGAGAGCATTAATCAGAGAAGCAGCCAAGAGGTCCATGGAGGTCCTACTCTGGAGTAGCTGCAGAGTTAAATGATAGGATAATCTGTCAGACAACTATGATTCATATACTCCATGAATCTAGAGATGACCATGAGAAGCCCTGCTTGCCACGAGCCATGTAGAAGACACAGCAAACATGTGGAAGAAGTTGTTCTGTTCAGAAGAGATTGCATCTTTTAGCTTTTATTCAACGCCAACATGTGGTTGAAAAGTCACACTGCGCATCAGACTGAGCATACCATGTGTGCTGAAGAGTGGCCAAGTCAAAGTCAAGACAAATCCAACTGGGAAACTGTGGCAGAGACAAAGAGGCAGTTCTGCTTTTTGGCCACTAGATGGCGGTAGTTCACCAACCAAATGAAAAGTAAAAATAACTGTCAAAGAGAATTAAGGATGATTTCTTTGAAAATCATGTTAACCATTTATCAATGATGTTGGATGGAATTAGGATTCTTACATTTATGATTGATGAATAGAAATGCATTAAGCTTTGATTTTCTATAATAATAAGAGCTCCTGGTTTTAAACCATATGTGTAAAAAATTACTGATAATCACTTGTGATGTATGAACAAGAAAGGTTGAAGTGGAGGTAATGGTTTTAAACTGTAAATGAAGTAAAACCTGAAAGTTTGATCAGCAACAATGTGAGAATTAAAGCCACAGTTTGAGAGAAAGTGAAATATTGAGTGAGACAGGGATACAGCAGATACTGAGGAACTTGGGAAGTGACAGCCGTAGTTTACGGTACAAGGCTCATGACTGAGGTGAGGGCGGGGGTCAGAGGAGAGGTCAGCAGACGGCTCATGACTGAGGTTAAGCACATGACTTGGGGAATCCCAAGGAAAAGATCAGCTTATATGACAGGTCAGCAATGAAGCAGCCATGGCAACAACCACTGGCCAATAAGCACAGAGAGTGTGGTGAAAAACTCTATTAAATGCGCAAGAATAAAGTAACTAGTTGGTTGTTTCCTCACAGAAGACCAGCAAGTAAAATCAAGGCAGACAAAAGACGCTGCAGATGAATCAGAGAACCTGAGAAACAGCCCAGCTGATAATCTGCATTGAAGAGAGGATCAAGACTGTGACTCTAGTTGAGTATCTGATTCTAGCTGCTGCATTATATCCAGACAGCTGAGTGAACTTGGTCGGTGAGAAACTGACTGCTCCAAGTTTCAGGCTTCCAGAAGTCCTGAACCAATCCCTCTTGCACCTTAAGGGTTTTCTTTAACTCTTCAGCCTCTGGAAGTTACTGACTGAGACCTAAGACATCAGTGACAGGCCACTGAAACCTGGAGCAACGGTGCTTGTCTGCTCAGAGGAAGAAAACTGGAGATTTTGGTTATCTTCCGCCGTAGTAATTCAATCGTTGCCTCCAGAAGAATTCCTCCCCATCGGGTGCATGGACAAGTCTTCGTCTTCAAAGCCTCCTCTTCAAACTCACCAGTTTCAGCATTAGGAAAAGACAGGTTAAGCTGATTGATTCCTTTTTATTATCTGACTGTTATGTGTTGCTGAAGTTTATGCTGTTACTGACCCCTGCAAAGGTGTTACTAATTAAAGGAAGAATATAAACTTTTAGATGAACTGTGGACAGTCAATTCGTTGAGCCTATTTTTGCTTTTCATTGGTGATAAAAGTCTTGGTATGTGGTTCTGAATATCAAGGTTTTTATAGGTTTTATTAAGACCAAACATGTTAAAAGCATGTTAAAGCTCGTGCCAAGTTACTAAAATTAACCTAACCCATAACCTGAGTGCAAGCTGTAATATTAGGGAATGAGCAGCCGTTAACAGAAATGACTGTTGAGAGTTGGATGACTTCTGTGGGCTACTCGGTGGTCCAAACCATCGGTTGAGAAAGGATGAGACTTCTGGATGGAAAGTTAGTCGTGTCATTTCCCAACACCAGATTAAACAGATCTTTCAGTAAACCTGCTTAGTAAGACCTTTAAGGTTTAAGGAAGTCTGGACCCGTTAGATGGACAGCTGGATTCAGCATTTATTTTAGGAAAGGGAAGTAGGAGTGAGGGGTTAACTCATCAGACAACGGAAGAAAAACTGTTATTTTATAGAGATTAGTTCCACATAGAGTAAAGTACTTCAAGCTTTTATTCTTTGTAATTTTGATTATAATGGCTCACAGGTATAGAAAACCCAATATTCAGTGTCTCAGAAAATTTGAATATCACATTAGACCATTTAGAAAAGGATGTTTTAGTCACAAATGTCAAGCTTCTGAAAAGTATAATCACTTCTATGCATTCAATACTTGGTTGGGCCTCTTCTTGAATGAATTACTGCATCAATGCGCCGTGGCATAGAGGCCTCAGCAGAGACGTGTGATGAAAGCCCAGATCACTTTGATAGATGCCTTCAGGCCATCTGCCTTGTTGGTTCTGGTGTCTCATCTTCCTCTTGAAAGCAGCCCATGGGGTTCAGATCAGGGATATCTGCTGGCCAATCAAGAACAGGAACACCATGGTAACTGAACCAGCTTTTGGTACCTTTGGCAATGTGGGCAGGTACGAGATCCAGCTTGTCAACAGAGGGAAGCGTGACGTGCTCTAGAATTTCCTGGTAGATGGCTGGGTTGACTGTGGACTTCAGAAAACACAGTGGGCACCAGCAGACGACAGCAGAGATTCTTGTGAAGCTCCCACACATTTTTGAATGGATTTTGCTTGACAATTCTCTCAAGGCTGCGGTTCTCCCTGTTGCTGGTGTACTTTTTTTCCTTCCACTCAATTTTCTGTTAAAATGCTTGGATATAGAACTCTAAACAACCAGCTTCTTTGGCAATGTCCTTTTGTGGCTGCCTTCTGTCAAGTCAGCAGTCTTCTTCATGATTATTTAGTCTATGACCCAGACTGAGAGACCATCTAGAGGCTCAGGAAACCCTTGCAGGTGTTTGGAGGTAATTAGCTGATTAATGTGTGATTAATGAGCGTCCAATAATGAACTTTCTGACCGTATTCTAACTTTCTGATACGCTGAATTTTGGGTTTTCATTGTCTGCAAACCATAACCATCAAAATTGCAAGAAACGGTTCGTTTTGGTCATTAGTGCTCTGTGGCACTGAAAGTCCAAACAGTTTATGTGCAGGGTGTTTGGGGTCTGCAGAGATGTCAGCTGCCCATTTCCTGACCCTAGACCTGTATAAGTCCTGGATGGAGGGAAGGTCAGCCCTGATTATTCACTCTGCAGACCTGATTGGTTGTTGCAGTCTGGACCTGTCCTGGTTTGTGGATGAGCCAAACCACACTGAGATGGAGAAAGACAGGACAGACCTAATGATGACAGTGGAGAAGATGACCAGCAGCTCCTGGGGAAGGTTGTACTTCTTGAGTTGCTTCAGGAAGTACAGTTTCCTCACCTGGCTCTGTGTTTAGCTGTGGCACTGTCCTTGAGGGGGCTTCGTCTGAGCTTCTGCTGCCAACAACTTAATGTTCACCTTCTACAGATGATCCACCAAGCCCTGTCTTTCAGTGTTGAACCCTTTCTCTCTCCTGGACGTAGCTACTGGCTGAGCTTCTACTGTGACTAACTCTATGTTCTCTCTTTCATCCTCTAGACTTAAAAACTGGCTCAGGGTTTATCTGCTTAGCTGTTTCTCTCCTAGATGAAGCCTCTAAAGGAGCTATAACCATTAATGTTTTACGTTTCCTTCCCATAGAAAGGACTCCTGGATCAGTGCTTCTTTGTTCTCTTTGTGTCTCTGCTCTGTTCTCTCAAACCCCCAATCGGTCATGGCAGATGGTTCTGGTTCTGCTGGAGGTTTCTTCCTGTTAAAAGGGAGTTTTTCCTCTCCACTGTCTCTACATGCTCATCCAGGAGGAGTGAATGCTGCAAGTCTCTGACTCGATGCAATCTTCTGGGTTTCCTTAGATAGAAAAACTTTTAACCAATTTGAATAATAAACTGAATCTGACTGAACTGTTTGATTATTAGGATTAATTAGAATAAATGTACTTAACTTCCAATCTGTCTGATTTGATTGAATTGACTTCGTAAAGTTCCTTGAGACAACATGTGTTGGGAAATTGGCTCAATTAAATTAGAATAGAATACAAAAGAATATAATAAAATATATTTTATTGTCCCACAGGGGAGAAATTCAGGTGAGTCAGCAGCAAAGTAAAAAGGCAAATGAAAGCATAAAGGCACACATGACTAAAAGGTATAAAAATAAGGTTCACAAATTTAGAAAAGACTACAGCAAAAGCAAAATTCACATCAGAAGAGAAGGAAAACTGTGTGGTTATTAAAAACAGCATACTCAGATGACCCAAAAACCCACAAAATATGTACGTATCTGTGGGCATGCATGAGAACAGAACAAGAACAGACCGTTTACAGAAAAATTGAAAACTGCACATAACTGCAGACTTGTTCACACCTCTTGAGTTTGTTTGGAGCAGTGATGGTTATGTAAGGACTATGATTATTGATTAATTACTACTTATCAAGAATTATAATTTAGAATCATGATTTAAAAAAAGATTAATTTCTTAACCAAAAATCACTACTTACGAATAGAAATCAGAGATGTCCTCTGGTGTTGTGATTATGGGCTCGAAGCTCTTTATAAGTACAATTAGCTATTCATCATTAATAATTGATAAATTATTAACCAAAACCACAAACTGTCACTGTTTACTCAACCGTTTCACCGAAGGTGGGGGATCTTCGTCCTTATTTTGACAGACAAATCACTCTTGCTCAAAATAAACACAAACGCTTTCTCTTTTATCTACGTGAATATTTATGAAATCAACAGCCCTGATACACCTCGCTATACGGATTCAATAATCTTTACCTAATCAAGCATGCAAAGTTCTACACAAAAGGCGTAAAATAACTAACTAAACGAGATAAAACAGCATTGAGTCTGTATGAAATCAAACCAGCAGCTATGGAAAAACAAGAGAGAATATGGTGCTGTGGTAGGGCAGTATCCATTGGGACAGGTGGTGGTCCACCACGAGGGAAAGCTCCAGGTTGTCCATCAGAAGTCCAGGCTGGATGGTATTTACCGCAATGGAGAAGTATAAGAACATGACCCTCAAAGTGATTCCAGGCGTCGGCAGGTGGGTCAGAGCACAGTGCAGGAGGTCTTCATCAAATGCTAGATCAGTGCTACCAGTTGATAGCTACTGAGTTTCTTAGGCTCTGGTAGCACAAGTAAAGTCTTCCACAGCGGTGGTACATGCCCCACCTTCAGGCTCATGTTGAACATGTATCCCATGATGCCACACAGTTGATCACCTCATGAGCTTGGAGCTGATGCCATCTAGACCCACAGCCTTTCTCACTGTAATCTGTTGCAGCTCATTCCTCATCTGAAGTGTTGAGAGGGACAAGATGGTGGTTTGAGGAGGGGCCATGTATCACCGTCCTGATTATTTGCAACAATTCAGGAAGGAATATTTCAGATATTACCTTTTAATGGACAAGTAGTCACTGAGTCTAGAGGTTCTGGTTTCCCGAGCAGTGGAAAACAGCCTTAGTGTCTTCAAGCACAACCCCCAACAGAACGTCATTATAATATGCTTTTGTTTTGAGTTTTAATTTATTGTTGGATTTTTAATGCAGAATTTGCCTCTATAGGCCAAATTAGCAGGAAACCTTTTTATTAATAGTTTAATTTAATATATTTTTGTCTCACAGGTTCAGTGTCAATGTCACCTTTTTTTCTTTTTTTAAAATCTTCCTCAGCAGGTCTGTCTTAGCAAACATAGATTATATAACTAAAGCATTTCTAAATGTGAAACTTGGGTCATCTATTCACTGGTTTCCCATCTGGTTTAAGTTTGTTTTTTAAATTCTTGATATCATCTGAAAACAAGTTTTAATCAGATTATAACTGAAAAACAAAAACCCAAAAGAAGCAACTCGACTTTTCTTTAATATCAACATTATCGCCACCTGCTGGTTTTTCACGAGCATTTAAACATTTTGTTTGAAATCGCTGCTTTATTGTCTTTATTTTACATATTCTGATGAAACTTTTCTTTGACTTTTATTACAGTGAAACAAGATGAACAATTCATATTATTCATACTCCGACTACGATTACTACAACTCCACTGACGACTATGCACCATGTGCTTTAAGTAGCAACTACAGTTTTAACACTGTGGTTGCTCCGTACATTCACTCCATCATCTGCATCCTGGGCTTTGTGGGCAACAGCCTGGTAATCCTCACCTATGCCCTCTACAAAAGGACCAAATCCATGACGGACGTCTTCCTGCTGAATGTCGCCATCGCTGACCTGCTGTTCGTGCTGGCTCTACCTTTCATCGTCTACAACGAGCTGTACTCTTGGCCGATGGGTTTGGTGGCCTGCAAGCTGCTGCGTGGTTCCTACAGTGTCAACCTGTACAGCGGCATGCTGATGCTGGCCTGCATCAGCACCGACCGCTACATCGCTATCGTCCAGGCTCGCCGGAGCTACAGGTTACGCTCGCTGTCTTACAGCCGCATTCTCTGTGCCCTGATCTGGGTCTTTGCCTTACTGGTGTCTGTTCCCACTTTCTACTACTACAACTGGTACAAACCAGGACACAACGAGATTATCTGGGTCAATGCCACGGATGAGATGGAGACAACAGATTCACATTACGTCTGTGAGTGGAAATTTAAGGACAGTAAGACGGCAAAGGCAGTGAAGGTGGCTGTTCCCAGCATCCAGGTCGCCATTGGCTTCTTCCTGCCGCTGCTCATCATGATCTTCTGCTACACCGCAGTCATCATCACCCTGCAGAATGCTAAAAACTTCCAGCGACACAAAGCAGACCCAGTGGTGCTGGTCGTGGTTGTGGTGTTCATCGTCTGCCACCTGCCTTACAACCTCGTTCTCATGTACGACACGATCCATATGTTCAAACTAAGCGATTGTACCGAGGAGGACACCCTGTACACTGCAAAATCTGTGCTGCAGACCCTCGCCTACCTGCACTGCTGCCTGAACCCAGTGCTGTACGCCTTCATCGGGGTGAAGTTCAGGAACCACTTCAGGAGGATGTTCCAGGACCTGTGGTGTGTGGGTAAGAGGTACATCACCCCACGCCGCTTCTCCAGGGTCACCTCCGATACCTACATGTCCACAATCCGCCGCTCTGTGGATGGGTCCAGTGAAAACGGCTCGTCTTTTACCATGTGAAGATGTCAATCTCAGGAGCTCTGATTCAGACCTGCAGGTCTTTAAAGTCCTAACTTGATGTTTATGTAAATGGTTTTGCTTTCAAGCTAATTTCAGCCACAACATCTTGAATTTAGAAAGGACTAAACGAGAGAACAAATCATGACACCCCCTGTTGTTCTCCACATCTCCTCGCTTATGAGGACATCTATTGCCCACAGCCCCCTCCAGGTGACTCTACAGATTTAGTTCTGGACTTTGACTAGGCCAGGGTGACTAGGATTTACAGCCACCATTTATTTCTATTTTTAGATTTTAATATTATTAAAACCATTTTCTTCTATTCTAAAATGATGTAAAAAACCAGATAGTTTCCAACCTAATGACAAGAAAAATAGAAATACTACTGGTACCTTTAGTGTTGTTCTGTTGTAGAAATGACTTTCTGTTATTCATAGAAAAAACTGAATAACTGCTAAAACCTGCATTTGTTATATCTATATTTTTCAAAACATTATTTGTTTCTTTATCATATTTTAACCAGTTATGAAGAACCATTGTGTAAGGTCCAAAGAACCATAGAGGCCGGTCCCCCTGGATTAGGCCAGGCCAGAACTTTAATTATCTTCTGATGAAGCCATTTCCATGTATGTTTGGACTCACTGTGATACAGAAAAATAAAATCCTGATTCTATCTGAAGAACAGTAAACCTACAGCATGATGCTGCCACCACCATGCTTCCCTGGGGGTTTGGTGTTCTTTTGGAATTGTGGCCCTAAAGTTCAGATGTGGCCTCATCCAAGGTTTTGGGTTATTTTAGCCCGACCTGGAGGATTTCTTCTGTCTCCCAACCCAACTCTTTAGTCCAGACATGTGGAGAACACACCCAGTACTTGCTGGAAAGTCCTGCAGCTCCTCCAGTGCTGCTTATGGCCTCTAAGCAGTCTCCATGATTCTGCCTCGTCTTTTACGTTTGGAGAAATGTCCAGTTTTGATGATGTCACTCCTGTCCCATATTTTCTAACTTTATTTGTGACATTTGTGATAAATAAAGGCTGTGGATTGTTCCTCATATTCAGGTGTGCCCTCAAGAACAGCTGGTTTGCAGCTGAACCAAAGCGTATTTAAAGTCTTAGTTTAAAGGTGTGGATCCGGCAGAAGCTCCCACTTTATAAAAGATCGTTATTGTTGATCTTATATATTTAGCGTATAAGAACTGGTGAATGTCTTCAAAATCTTGACAAATGTCTATTAAATATAATTTAGGAAGATTAATCCTAATATTTTACTGACATTCAGTGATTCGTCTTTTTTTTTGCTTCATCTGTTGAACTTGTTTAACCTGATTACGTTAAATATACAGGATTCATTTCTCAGCACGAGGTTGCTCTCTTTCTTTATCGTCTTCAATGTTCTTCCAGCTTTTCTCTGCCTAAACTTAATATAAAATTATTCTGGTATTTTTGAATTAGATTAATTAAACTAACCGCTGGTTTGAATTTATTTGTAGCTATAATCAGAATTTATTAATGTAGCTGCATATGTGAGATATAGTTTAGCAAAGCCGGTAAGTTTGCAGTAGCAATAAACTGTATTGTGTGTGTTCATGCATGAATACCCATGCTGAGCAAACAACTTAATGCTGACCTTGTACAAATGATCCACATGGTCCTGTCTTTCAGTGTTGAACCCTTTCTCACTCCTAGACATGGCTACTGGCTGAGCTTTTATCTGACCAGTGACGACATGTTTAGCCGCATGCTGTCATTCAACCGCTGTCTGTCTAGGTGGTGTCCAGAAAACAATGTGGGTTACATTGATAACTGCCGAACATTTTGGGGAAAATCTGGTCTGATCCGGAGAGACGGCATCCATCCCACTTTGGATGGAGCTGCTCTTCTTTCTAGGAATCTGGCCGAATTTATTAGTTCTCCAAAACTCTGACAACCCAGGGTTCAGACCAGGAAGCAGGGTCGTAGTTTAACACTCCTCTCTGCAGCTTCTGTACTGTTAACCACCCATTACCCTATTAAGACAGTGTCTCGTCCACGGCCAAAATTCAATAGATTTAAAAATAATCTAAAAGAAGGAAATCAGGAAAATCTCATAAAAATAAACTCAACTCAGACCGAAAAGAAAAATAAAACAATTAAATGTGGCTTACTGAACATAAGATCTCTCTTCAAAGACTTTGCTAGTTAGTGACCTGATTTGTGACAATCAGATTGATTTACTTTGCCTCACAGAAACCTGGCTGCAGCAAGAGGATTATGTTACTATAAATGAATCAACTCCTACTAATTATTTAAATTTTCATATTGCTCAAAATACTGGGTGAGGAGGAGGAGTAGCAACCATCTTTCAGTCGGATTTATTGATTAGCCCCAGACCAATCAATAGCTACAACTCTTATGAATATTTAATCCTTAGTTTTCCTCATCCAAATTGCAAAGCACTAAAACCACTTCTGTTTGTTGTTTTGTACCGTCCACCACGTCCTTATTCTCAATTTTTAGATCAGTTTTCAGACCTTTTATCTGATTTAGTGTTGAATACAGATAAAGTTATTATAGTGGGGGATTTTAATATTCATGTTGACACTGAAAGTGATAGCTTAAATATAGCCTTTAATGCTATCTTAGACTCAATTGGCTTTGCTCAAAACATTAACAAACCTACCCACCTTTGTCTTCATTCTCTGGACCTTGTGCTGACATATGGCATTGAGTGTAAAGACATAACAATATTTTCTTATAATCCTGTCCTGTCTGACCATTTCTTAATAACCTTTGAGTTTAATTTAACAGAGTACTCCACACCTGAAAGAAAATTTCATTATAGTAGATCATTATCAGACGATGCTGTAACAACCTTTAAAGAATCTGTTCCACTTTTAATTTCCTCATTATCACAGAAAAACACAATGGAGGGCAATAATTTTGGTTCTTCCCCTTCACAAATTGATTCTCTTGTTCATAGTGTTACTTCATCATTGCGTGATGCATTAGACAATGCAGCCCCCTTGAAAAAGAAGGTAATCATTAATAGGAGGCTAACTCATTGGTTTAATTCAGAGTTGCGTATTTTAAAGCACAATGTTAGAAAATTATAGAGATAATGGCGCTCTACACACCTAGAGGATTCCTACTTAATCTGGAAAATAGCTTTCTGTTGTATAAAAAGACACTTCACCAAGCTAGAACAGCTTATTTCTCCTCATTAATAGAAGAGAACAAGAATAATCCTAGGTTTCTCTTTAATTCAGTTGCTAAACTTACACAGAGTCATAGCTCTGTTGAGCAATCCATTCCCTTAGCTCTCAGCAGTCATGACTTTATGGGATTCTTCTTAAATAAAATTGATTCTATTAAAAAGAAAATCTTTGACATACTCCTGAAGATGATTATTTCATCCTCAGCAAGTGAGACAACATTGGAAATAACTGCAGAACCTGATCTGTGTTTGGACTGTTTTGATCCTGTGAAGCTTCCTGAGTTATCAGAAATATTAGCTTCATCTAAACCTTCAACTTGTAGGTTAGACCCAATCCCAACTAAATTATTTAAGGAAGTGTTCCCTCTGATTACCAGCCCCATTTTAGATATGATTAATCTATCTTTAGTAAATGGATCAGAACCACAAGCTTTTAAGTTAGCTGTAATTAAACTTTTGCTTAAGAAACCTTCACTTGATCGAGATGACTTAATAAATTACAGACCTATATCCAATCTTCCATTCTTATCTACAATTCTTGAGAAAATAGTTTCTAATCAAATGTGTGAACATTTATACAGCAACGACCTGCTTGAAGAGTTTCAGTCAGGTTTCAGAGCTCATCATAGCACTGAAACAGCTCTGCTGAAAGTCACTAATGATATTCTTATGGCCTCAGATAATGGACTTGTGTCTGTTCTGGTTCTGTTAGATCTCAGTGCTGCATTTGATACAGTCGATCATAATGTTCTCTTAGAAAGGCTGGAATATGTTGTAGGGATCAGGGGAACAGCGCTAGGCTGGTTTAAATCTTATTTGTCTGACAGATTCCAGTTTGTTCATGTAAATCATAAATCATCTTTAAACTCCAGGGTTAATTGTGGAGTACCACAGGGTTCAGTACTTGTCCCAATTCTCTTTACTATATATATGCTTCCAATAGGTAAAATTATCAGGCAGCATGGGATACATTTTCACTGTTACGCTGATGATACTCAGCTTTACTTATCCATAAATCCTGATGAGCCCAACCAGTTAGATAGACTACAATAATGTCTTGAAGACATAAAAACCTGGATGACTTTAAATGTTCTGCTTCTAAATTCAGACAAGACAGAAGTTGTCGTCTTTGGACCGGAGTCTTTAAAAAAGAAACTGCTTAGTCAATCACTTAACCTGGATGGCATTAAATTGACCTCTGATAATAAAGTAAAAATCCTTGGTGTTATTTTTGACCAGGACATGTCATTTAAATCCCATATTAAACAGGTTTCTAGGATTTCCTTCTTTCATCTCCAGAACATTGCCAAAATTAGAAATATCCTATCTAGGAGTGACGCTGAAAAACTAGTCCATGCATTTGTTACTTCAAGGCTGGACTATTGTAATTCTTTACTATCAGGATGTCCACAAAATGCAGTTAAAAGCCTTCAGTTGATTCAAAATGCTGCAGCAAGAGTTGTGATGAAAATTAAAAAGAGAGATCATATTTCTCCTATTGTAGCTTCCCTTCATTGGCTCCCTGTTAAATCCAGAATAGAATTTAAAATTCTCCTCCTCACATATAAAGCCCTTAATGATCTAGCTCCATCATACATCAGAGATCTGATTGGTCCATATGTTCCTAACAGAGCACTTTGTTCTCAGACTGCAGGTTTACTGGTGGTTCCTAGAGTCTCTAGAAGTAGAATGGGAGGCAGATCCTTTAGTTATCAGGCTCCTCTCCTGTGGAACCAGCTCCCAGTTTTAGTCCGTGAGGCAGACACCCTGTCTACTTTTAAGGCTAGGCTTACAACTTTCCTTTTTGATAAAGCTTATAGTTAGAGTGGCTTAGTTTATCCGGAGCTATCTTCCTTATTTTTTCCCTCCGTCTTCTTCCCTCCCTGTTGGTTGGAGTAAGGGGGAGTCAGGTTTAGCCTAAACCGGCTCAGTTATGGTTGAGGTCCAAACACACCCTCCATTTCTGCTACCTGTATGACCCCTTCTCTTTTCCAATGGTTATAATCAGTCTGACAGAGGGAGGTATCCCAATCATTGTGGTTTTTAGTATAACAATGACCATCAGTGGGACCCTTTGTGGGGTTCCTTGAGACGACATTGTTGTAAATAAGCGCCGTTTAACTAAATAATCTGAACTGAAACTATCTGTGTAGTTATGCTGCTATAGGCTTAGGCTGCTGGAGGACATAATGACTACTTTCACCCTCTTCGCTACATTCTCACACTACTCTCCAATTTTGCATTATTTGCTGTTATTTCAGCTTTTAACTTTATGTTCTCTCTCTTTTCTCTTCCTAGAAGCTACACCTAGCCTGACTCCGTGTCTACCTGTGACACCTTTCTGGAGAGGTGAATCGTCCGAGCTTCTGCTGGCAACAACTTAATGCTCACCTTCTACCGATGACCCACATAGCCCTGTCTTTCAGTGTTTAAACCTTTCTCTCTCCTAGACATGGCTACTGACTGAGCTTCTACTGTAACTAACTCTATGTGCTCTCTTTCAGACTCTAACCTTGAAAACTGGCTCAGAGTTTATCTGTTCTTTCTTTCTAGATGAAACGACTAAAGGAGCTACATCCATTAACATTTACTTTTCCTTCCCATAGAAAGTACTCCCGGATCAGTGCTTCTTTGTTCTCTTTGTGTCTCTGCTCTGTTCTCTCAAACCCCCAATCGGTCATGGCAGATGGTTCTGGTTCTGCTGGAGGTTTCTTCCTGTTAAAAGGGAGTTTTTCCTCTCCACTGTCGCTACATGCATGCTCAGTATGAGGGATTGCTGCAAAGTCAACACCAGTGACTGTCCACTGTCTCTACATGCTCATCCAGGAGGAGTGAATGCTGCAAGTCACTGACTGGATGCAATCTGCTGGGTTTCCTTAGATAGAAAAACTTTTTATCCAATTTGAGTAAATAACTGAATCTGACTGAACTGTTCAATGGTTACGATTAATAGGAATGTATGAACCTGACTGTTGTGAAGAACCTTGAGACGACATGTGTTGTGAATTGGAGCTATAGAAATAAAACTGAATTGAATTGAAATTCTACAGTTACTAACTCTATGTTCTCTCTTTCATCCTCTAGACTTAAAAACTGGCTCAGAGTTCATCTGCCTTGCTGTCTTTCTCTCCTAGATGAAGCCTCTAAAGGAACTATAACCATTAATGTTTTACTTTTCTTTCCCATAGAAAGTACTCCTAGTTCAGTGCTTTTATGTTCTTTTGTTAACTGATTTCTGTTCACTTAAATGCTTCTGTTACCTCCCTGGAATCCCTGCTCATTAGTGTTAATTAGCCTCCCTTCTTCAGGTGCCTTCAGTCTCTCTTCCACCCGCTGCTCCTGGTTTTCCTCTGATTAATCCCATTCTGTTGTCCACTCTCCACCCTACCTCAGTATTTATTCTCCCCGTTTTCACTACTTTCCACCAGTTCCTCCTGGCTACTACCTGCTCCATGTCCTTAGACCTGTCTATGTTTTTCATGTCCTGCCTAAAACTTTACCTGTTCTTATCATTAAAAGCATTCATCTACTCACCATGCTGCTTCCTCCCTCTTGTCTGCTCTTTGGTCCTGCAAAAACCTAATTTGTCATGACAAAACTGTTATTTCTGGTATTGATGTTCATCATGGTTCCTTGCCTTCTTATTTATTATTGATAATTATTAAGTGCTAGTAGCCCAACAATTACAACCGCATTGTATATTTCGAACATCTAAACATGGATGATTTTGGCATGCTCATCCAGGAGGAGTGAAAGCTGCAAGTCACTGACTCGATGAAATCTGCTGGGTTTCCTTAGGTAGAAAAACTATTTAACCACCTTGAAATAAGAAACTGAATTTGACTGCATTGTTTGATAACTAGGATCAATTGGAATGTATGAACCTGATTTGAACTCTGTATAATTTGATTGAATTGACTTTGTAAAGTGCCATGAGACAAAGTGTTGCTATTTGGTGCTATATAAGTTAACTGACATAAATTGCATTGGTTAGGAATTATAAATGATTAATCATGAGCGTTAATTATATATTTTAATAAATATTCATAATCAACTGTCAAGCACGGTGGCCATCCATCAGACAGCTGAAGCAGAAAATATACAGTAGGATGGCTGAACATTAAAAGAAAAAAGGTGTTGCAGTGGCCCAGTCAAAGTAAAATGTATTTTTGGGCATTAAACATGTTCTTATGTCTGAGGTCTTAGAATTAAAAGGCTGCCGTGATGCACAGACTTATAAGTGTAACTAAAAATTTAACTTTTGAGCATTTCGTGAAGTAACAGAACTGTAAAAGTGACATTCGTCCAGCAGGTGGAGCTGTTTGCCGATAAATTCATTGATATTTAGCTTGAGACACAAATCATTCACCGTCTTTGATTTACAGATGAAACCCATTAGCTAAATTAGACGGCGCAGATTAAGGAGAAGCTTTAAACAAATGTGAGCTTTAGAGGAAATGATTCATTTGTTGACTGTAGAATCAACCAGAACTCAGTCCGACACAACTTTTAATGGATCAAATTCTGGTTTCTTTATTATGTTGGTTTAGTATTCGGTATAATTTTTCAAATTTGTTGCAGATACTCCGTTATTCCATTTAGGAAAACAAAACTAAATTAGCCATTTAATTAAATTGGTTATTGGTCAGTCTGAATCTGTGACGTAGTTTATGAGAGGTTCTACTTAATACAGAAGGAGGTGGTTATATGTCCAAATGTTAGTGTTTGTTGGTTCAGTTGCAGACCTGCTGGGACCGAATGATCCAAAATCAGCACCAAGGACAGCTACTCCGCTCATGCTCAGGTGTTACTGCGGCTAAACTGAAGGAGCGACATTTTACTAAATAATTCAGATAGAAAAGAAAAATCAGCTCAGATATTTCATAGAAGAAGACTTTTCTCTTTATTTTTGTGCATAATCTCGGAATTTATAGAACTTTATTTGCTTGTTTGCCCAGAAAGGAATATTTTTCTTCAAGCAGAACTTTCTGCAGCCTCTGCTGCTTTGTGTGAAAACTGAAAACACTGCAAATCTTTCCTCATTGAGTCCTGGGAGGTTCTGCGGAGCCATTGTTCCACAGGACCGCCGTGGTTCCGCTCCGCCTGCAGGGCGTATGCACGGAGTCCAGTCTGGAGCCTCGGACTGAGGAGGAGGAAGAAAGGGAGGAAGAGCCCTGTGGTCAGTGAGCGGCTTTGTGTCCGGAGACAGTAAGAACCGCAGCCAGACAGCAGGAGGGGAAGCCCGGCTGCGGCAGCCACCACGACCCGGCGGATCGGCGGAGGATCCGGAGGAGATAAAGAAGAAGATCTGGGGTGAAGAGCAGGAAAGACAACTTGAAGCAACAGCGTGAACAAATGAGAGGGCAGCGGGCAGGGCGTCAACTCTGCTGAGGATTTGTATACAAAGGCTATTAATGGCCCTGACACAACGCTGACCGAACCGAACCAGTAGATATGGAACAGATGGAAGCGGATAAGAGGAAGGATCCAGACATCTGCGCCGCGGATCACCGCACAGACCCCGGCTCGATAGCTGCAGACAAGCCGCTGCAGATCACCGCTGAAAACTGCTATGAACTGCTGGAAGAAGCGAAGCGCGGCGGCTCGGAGCGCGACAAGGAGCGGCTGCTGAGCTTCATGAGCGATCACTACCTGCAGGTGCTGCGGAGCCCCGCGGTGTTCGGCCGGCTCACCGCGGCGGAGAGGGAGCTCATCCTGGCCCGCAGGACGGAGGGGAGGAAGGTGCTGGCCGTGGCCGAGACCTCCGAGGTGCTGGAACGCGTGGGGAGCCGGGAGAGCAGCCGCCCGCAGAGTCCGCAGCTGGAGGACCCCACCCAGCGGCGGGTGTTCTGCCTCCACCCGGACACCCAGCGGTGGGAGGTGCTGACTCTCTTGCCGGAGGAGGTCCCGATTAAAGGCTCTGGGATGTGCACCCTCTACAACTACCTGTTTGTGGCGGGCGGCATGAGGACGGAGGCGGACGGCCGCTCCAAGGCGTCGGATCAGGTGTTCTGTTTTAACCCGCGGACCGGTCTGTGGAGTCCGGTTCGCCCGCTGACGCAGCCGCGCTGCCAGCTGCGGCTAGTCTCCATGGACGGGTACCTGTACGCCATCGGGGGGGAGTGTCTGTTCACCGTGGAGCGCTACGACCCGCGCGCGGACAGGTGGGATCACGTGGCTCCGCTGCCCAAAGGTTCCTTTGCGGTGGCGCACGAAGCCGTTGCGTGCGGCGGCGCGCTGTTCGTGTCCGGCGGCTCGCTCTTCTACCGCCTGCTGCGTTATGACTGCCGCCGCGACGAGTGGGAGGAGTGTCCGTTCAACGAGAGCCGGCGGCGCTCCGCGGACATGGTGGCGCACCGCAGCCTCATCTACCGCTTCGACGTGGAGCGGGAGCGCGCGGCCGTGAGCGTGTACAGGTACAACACCCTGGTGAAGGTGTGGTACGGCGGCGCGCGCTTCCCGCTGGACAACCTGCAGCCGTTCCGCTGTGCGGTGCTCGGAGACCGCATCTACTGCGTGAGCCGCACCCACGCGCTGCAGTTCGAGGTGCGTGATGAGCGGGAGGGATTCCTGCCGGAGGTGCTGCCGTGTCCTGCGGAGGCCCGAGGAACCCTGGTACCGTTTGTCCTCACTCTGGACAAGTGATCCGAACCGTAACACGTCCTGTGGTCAGCCACGGTGCCTTCTGATGATCCCTGCAGGTTCAAAGCTGATTGGTTGCTGGTTCGAGTCCCAGCTGTTAATAAATTAGAACATTGAAGAGTTCATTTATTCCACTAATTCAGTTCAAGAAATGCAACTGGTAAATTACACAGAAACATTCCACAAACTCGTTCATTTTAATGATTCTGCCTTGAAACTAATGAAAACCTGAAAAACTGTTTCTCTGGATAATGATACTTCATCAGGTCACCAAAAAAAATCATTTTAATCCAGAAATGTTTTCTTATGGCCTACATGATCACGGGGAAGACTGTTGATGTGACATTTGTCCAGTCAGTGACTCCCTGCACAATGGGGGAAAGCTGCAAAAGGTCATTGCTAAAGAAACTGGTTGTTCACAAAGGGAGGTATTCAAACGTATTAATGGAAGGTTGAGTGGAAGAAAAACTGTGGTACTGTACATACATTGGCGGCCGTGAATTTTCCCTAATCTCTTGAATGGGGTTTGTTTCCCTATCCTCTGAAAACTGTGAGCTGCCTGTTGCATGTGCACATTTTTCTATCACACTGTTTTCCTTCCACACAACTTTAATTTTTGTCAATACAGTCTCTTAGCTTGCTCTTGATAATGGCCCATAGTTTCTCTGTGGGGTTTTAGTCAGACCAGTTTACAGGCCAATGAAGCACAGTGACTGTGGTCATTACAGCTGGTATTGATACTTTGTGTTGGCCAGGGGCAGAAGCCCTTGCTAGTAATATGTAACAGCTCTAGCTCAGGTCCTGGATAGTCTGTGTGGTGGATCTTAAAACACTGACGCCATCCACTGTCTACAAATATCACTCAAACCTTCAATGTGGTTTGTTTCAATGTCCTCTTAGACCCGTGTTTATCTCAGATGCTTGAGCACCTATTCTAACACTTTTTCCTTCCACTCAACGTTTCATTATTATGCATGGATGTAGTCTTTAACAATAACTGTTTGTGGAGGGTCTGACTGACTGTCTGCTGGACGTCTGTGAAGTCAACAGTCTTCTTCATGATGATTGGCCGTAACATAACATTTCTGTATTAAAATCATTTTTTTATTAATCTGATGTAATATTCTGATTTTCTGAGAAGTTGAATGTTGGGTATTTTATTTGCTGGAAGTCAGAACCATAAAAATAAACAAGACCAAGTGCTTGAATTATAAAACTCTGTGTAAGGAGACAGGTTTGATATAAGTTTCACTTTTTGGATTAAATAACTTTATTAACGTTTTAATGATATTCTCATTTACTGAGATGCACCTGAATGAGCACTGCATGTAACTCCTTACATCAACTGTAAGCAGTTTCTGAAATATAAGAATTAATTTCATTATTCTGATCGGTTATGCTGAGAATAACATTTAGTAAATAAACTTTAAAGATGAATTAAATCATGTAGAAAAGATCTCCTGCATGTAAATGTTATCAGATCTGATTTAATTCTCCAGATTTTAAACTCTGTGAAGTTCGTACTTTTAAATCAGAGTTTGTGTCGACCTGGAGTCTGCAGCCTTTTCAGGCCTAAGCACCATTTTTACCCTCATCGCACTGAAGGAAATTTGACTAGAGCCTGAAAACTTGCTTCTCTATTAGGAAACAGATTACTTTTAGATTTAACAATATAAACCTTATTGAATTTGGTTTGTTGTTGGACTAAATGCTCCTTCTTGAAAGAAACCATGGAAAAAGATCCTTTTACAAATATATATTGAATACGTAGAAAATAAATGTTAAAAAATGAGGACATATACGTAACCTGTATCAATAAATAAAGCAGTTTATAGCTGAATAACATAACTGTGCAAAAAGAAATATCTCCTTTATACCATTAATGCTCTTCTGCAGTGGAAATTTTACACAGATAAAGCAAAAAATCATATACAGGTACTGCTAAACTAGCAGTCTTTAAATTCAAAATGATTTCTCATTTGTTTATTATGTTTAGTGAAAAATATTAAGAGCAACTTTTGAAGGGCCAAAGAGCCATAGGTTGCAGACCCCTGGTTTAGACAAACTACTGCAGACAAGATGAGGAGAAGCTGCAGCTGTGAAGAAAGTCCTCTTGCATAATTTAGGACAACAGTGTCGCATATCCTGCAGAACTCATGTAGCATGAAAGAGGTCCATATTGCTCAGTGATAAACATGAAGTCAGACATGTTAGTCTGTGTGGTGTATTCATAAATATGACAAAAGAAATGCAAGGCATGCTCTGTTCTGACTGATTTTAGCCTTAAAATCTCTTCCTGTCTTCAGATGCACTGATTACCGGTGGGATCATCTCTTTCAAAGCAGGAGCATACAGGTGTGTTAACCACACCGAGTCGAAAACACATTAGCAATGACCTTAGAGAAGCAACCATTGCTGCCCATAAAACTTTCAAGGGTTAATAGGACATTTCCAAAATGTTTACAGTTCATTATTTTATACAGAAGAAGACAATCTACCCAGAAGTACTAGCAGATTCACCTCAGATGGCACAATGCTCAGAGAAACGATAAATAAAACTCCAAGAGCTTCATCTCAGAGTCTACAGGCCTCAGTGAGCAGGTTGAAGGTTAAAGTTCATGACAAGAGAACAAGATAATTAAAAAAATATGTTTGGGTTTTTGCCTCTAATGCACAGCCTCATACCTTACTGGTAAGCCCGGTGGTGGAGGTGTGATGATGTGGGATTTTTTTTAACATCAGGACTAGGTTAGAGTATGGATTGTTTGGATGGGCTGAAGAAGAAAGCCTCCTCTCACTGAAACAGGACATAGCAGAACTGCCTAGGTTTGCAAAGCTTCTTCTGAAAAAGCCACAAAGCCTCAGGAGCAACGTCCTTCTGGCAGAAGAGATGGAACACTGCTGTCTCTGAGATCTTCTGCTGACCGTGACTGACTGTTAAATAAAGTCAGAATCAAAAATAAATGTTTGGAAGGAGCACCCGAGCCGAGCTGCAGCATCGTGTCACATTTCGGAAATATGTGATAACATCTGAAACTGAGCCGAGATTGTTCATGAGACAATAAATGGTAAAGCAAGTGGATATTTAGCTGTGTTAACTCTGGTCCAGTTGGCCCAGTATGATCCAGTATGCAGGGTGAATTAGGAAGCAGTAAAATAAAGCCGGCTGCAACGTTTAACATGTTTGTGTCTCTTTTGTCTGAAACCTTCCTCCTCTTCCTCAGGCTGTGGCTTCCTGAGCTCAGGTATGAATCTGTAAAAACAAAAGCAGAGTTTGATCTGTAGAAACGAGCTTTAAAAGCTGGGGAACAGCAGCGGTGAGTGTTTCTGACACCAGGGGAGCCAAAGGCCTCCAGCTGCCCTACAGTCAGCGCCAGCTTGGTTCGACACAGGCACAGAAACTGTTGCTGTCAGCAGTTAACAGAGCTGCAGTGTCTTCAGCCTGAATGGGACTCATTCCGGTTTCCTCTACAGGGCAGCTGGCCTCAGTTTATTATCCTGCATGCGTCTGGATTATTAATGTGATCCCGAGCTGCAACATGCATCACTTATCTGAGAGTAAATCTAATCCAGACATAAGATCCACTCAGACTGGAGAACATTTAGACCTAAAATTACAGGAACATTTGAGTTGATACTGTATGTTTGATATGGTTGGAAAATATTGCTCTTTTTACGTGAGAATTTGGTAGAAATCAGATGTTTATAAAGAACTGGTTTCCTTCCTCTGAGCAGGACTCCGTCTCCGAACCCAGAGCAGTTCCCCAGAAACCGTTCTTTTCTGGGTGAAGTTCCTTAAGTGAACACATTGAACTTACCCTTTTCTCAGTTAACCCTCAACATCTTTTTCTTATATTTGTATTTAACTGTTCTTCCATTTTTTAATCATGCTGTTCCTCAAACATTTGTCAGATATTTGTGGACTTTGGACATCCTTGTTTCTATTGCTGATAATTCATGGACTCATTTTCTGTTGTTCAGAACATTTTTTAAACTTGTTTTCTGCCTCCTGTCGATAAAGTTATCATTGTGTCTAAGCAGCCAGACATTCCTGTAATCTTTTATGGTGGTCCTGAGTCACAGTTCTCCAGGATGTCTAAAGGTCTTTTGTAGTTTTTTTTTTTCCTTTGGACTTTGGCTGTTTCCAGATTTTCTGATTATTTTATCAGAAAACATAAGAAAATATTTCTTTCCTTGTTAAACTGTTCATTCCAGCAGAAAAAGCTTCCAAATCCAGCGGTTGAACCAGTGCACTGTCCAGACATGACAGACAACTGACACAAGTTTTCTTGCCTGCCTTCCAGATAGTTATGAAGGTGTTCCACAAGGTCCTGTGCTTGGAACAATGTGTTTCCATTCAGTAGAAACAGGCAACGCAAATCCTGGGTAATACACTAGTGTTACTGCTCAACCAGTTTAAAACCAGTGCTAGTGTTCACGTGACTCCAGTTCCTTCTCTTTCCGCTACTGATATACGACTCTGGTACTGAAGAACCGGTGCTGTATCAGAAGCAGATCTGCTGTTTGACACATCTGAGTTAGTTTGGCTCTTAGTGGATTTAAGAAAAAAACCAATAACAACACTAAGTTTGGTCATGAGTTAAACGTCTGTCTTGCTCCACAACATCATGACCTCACTGCATCTCATTGGTTTCTTCTTTTAACATCCATCAAATGAATTGATGGTGTTTTAAAACAGGATTTATACATCAGACATGTGAGATTCAGATATCTGACTGCAGAGATAATGGAACAAAAGTAGTTAAGTACGTAGATGAAGTATTTCTAAGGACTCTGATCCTGGAAGGAAAACAACAGAGGGAAGGTTAAAGCTGCTTTCAGTGTCAGAATGAAGCTCTATGCTGTCTCTCTGGCTCTGGGAAAATCTAACTTCTTTCTTCTGTGTTTTTGGATCTTCGAATTATCCTCTTAATTTTTGGACCCAAAATCTCCTAAATGTTTCTTACTGCAGATTGCATTAATATGGCCTTTGCTAATAGCTGTTTATAAAGAACATTCAAGCAGTTTATAGTCTGGATGATCCACCTTTAATTGTTTTTTAAACTAAACTGATATTTGTGTGTCACACTGTGTGTAACATTTCAAGAGGAACCTTTGAGTCCAATCAGCCTTAGTTTGTTCCTCCTCTGCTTATTCAGATCATTTTGATAATATTTTCCCAGAGACAAATATTGGCTGCATTCGGCCAATCAGAGAGGAGGACTTGGCCTTCAGACTCCCAGGTTCAGGTTAATTATGAGACTTTTTAGCAGAAAACATTAGATCCCATCTTTTAAACCTAATAAAATAGAATAATCAACCGATAGGTGGGCATTTATGAACACTAATAAATAATATTTCAATTCAGTTCATTTATATAGCAACACCCCCACCTTTCCAATGAATCGATCTCCTCCACCCGGACCCTGCTGCGGAGCAGGTAGGAGAGACAAAGTGCGCTAATGTCTTTTTGCTGGCAAACAGACCGAAACTCTTCAAACTGGATCCAAGAGTGTCATACGATCACCGATCATATGCACTAAGTTATGTACGAATGAATTACTGTTGGAAGAATCCGGTATTCATTCATAAAAAGGGGATAATTAAGGTACAAGCATGACTTGACTTTTCTCTCTGACTTCTACAGATCAAACTGTGTTACAGAGAGTTCCCAGCAGAGACCTTGTCTCTACAACGCCGAGTGAAGCAGTTTCCTGGTGTGAAAGGAGGACAACAGGGACCGCATCACCGTGGTTACCGTACCAACTGTGCAGTTGGCCGGCCGACAGAGCGAGCCGCCCAGCCACAGCTACCGAGGTTAGCTGTAGCTGACCTATTGTTCACAGAGTTTCTTCAAACTTCGTCGTCGCCCGGACAACTTTTCCTCAGCACGGTTCAAACGAGGTTAGGGTTTGGGCAGAGTGATAGAAGTGATTTAGAATGAATTAATCTAAACGTTTTTCATTTTATGAAGTTTGATTTTGTTTGTGTTGAACTCAGCTATCTTGATGCTAGCAGGCTATCTGCAGCACACGTGCTCAGTTTGTGTAAAGTGTTTGTAAGGTAAGGTAAGTTTATTTATATGCCGCTTTTCAGTAACGAGACACTCAAAGCGCTGTACATACAATTAGAAAATAAACAGATACAGACACAGAAAAATACATAAATTATACTACAACCCTTTTAAGAAATCTAAAAATCTATGAATCCTTCTGAAAAATCTAATAGTCTCATTATTCCACTGAATTCTAACTAGGGAAGCTGAGTCACTGGTACAAAACAGCTTTAATCCACATTTTCAGGTGCTAATGATATATTGCTTTTACTGGTGCTGAAGTTGAACTAAGTATAACAGTCCATTGAAGTCTAATTAAGAAAGCTGGGTCATTGGTGTAAGAGCAGCTGAAGTCCAAATTACTAATAATATTTGGTTTTCGCTGGTAATCCTTCTGATAAAACTAAAAAACAATGAAAAAGTAATGAAATACTAATAATTGGCTTTTGCTGGTAATCCTTCTGAGAAATCTGAAAATCTATGAAAAGTAATGAAATCACACATTTAGGTAAAGTAAGATAGGAGGAATAAAAATAATACTTCAGACTCTATTTTGAGCACAATAGAGTCTAAAGTAGTACAAAAAACCTCAGCAACACACATATAAGTAAAGATTCAGCAAGGGTACGGTAAGTCTGAGTGTGTTTGCAAGAATTAGATTATCAACACTGATAGAAGCACCATTGTCCTTGAGAAGAGAGGTGGAGGTTTATCAATTGGCCGCATAGTCCTATCAGCACACAGCTGGTAGGGGAGAGCTGGGGAAGAGCGTCGTGTTTATATAACATCCAGGAGATATTTTGTCGATAGCCAGTTAGCAGAAGTTGCCAAGGCCACATTGGGACGCCAGATTTAGAAAAACAATAAATGTTGTGGTTTAGGCAGCTGTGAATTTCCAACCACCTTAAGAGTTTTACTGGTACGTCTCAATTGTGAATCCAAATAGCCAAATTTCTGGTACTTTCTGCAGATCTGGAGCGTACAACTTCTCCAAGATTATATCCTTTAACCTCTGAGTCCAACCGCTGCTTCCAGCTTGTGATTCTGCTCTCTTAACATATCAGTCTGAGTGCTGAGAGCTCTAAAGATCCCTTCAAACATCCCAGGCAGCTTTAGAGTGCTTTGAACAGCTGATGATGTTTTACAAATCTTTCGATAAGCCAGGAAACCGCCAACTCCAAAAAGCAGAAATCCTGTTATTAGAAATCCAATTATGTACAAATCTTCCACGTCCTCGACTGACATTGTTGTCAAGCACACAATCTTCCAATGCTGCCAGGAATCCATTGCGTATCTGGAGGAGAACGTCCCGTCTGGACGAGAGGGTTCCCCTTTACCCTGTCTTCCCGTCGAGAAAATTTTATCGATTGCGTTGAGAGACCAGCTGACCAAATCCATAATGAACAAATTAGGAGGATATGTGAACAGAGGCTCTAAGAAAAACAGACAAAAAGCTGAAGGAGGGCAAAAAATGGGGGAGAATCAAGGAGAGAGTGGAAAAGCGTCTTTAAAGTTAAGACAAACTTTACTTGAAGGGTGATTTTAAACACAGAAGATTGATCATAACTGCGCTTATGCATTTTAACCCTTTTATTGACGGTATTTTAAAGGTGTGTGTTTGATTCTGGTGCTAAGCTATCAGCCTCCTTTGTTAGCTTTCACTGCTAACAGCTAAGGACACATGCTTGCATACGTAAGGCCATTTCTCCAGAAAGATTTGGCTCTTTTCCAAAATATTTCCTCAAAAATGTGACAATTTCCTTAATAATATTTCTTTAAATATTATTTTAATAAATAAAGGCAGCTAATTAAACACTGTTGAGAATTAGTCATCCAGAAGGTTGGTTTTATTCAGCAGATCATTATTTAAAACATTATTTTATTAAAATAAAACTTTATCTGATCTTGCATTGTGAATGGTTGTCTAAACGTTTGCTGATTATTGCCTAAGTTGGTTCCAAGACTAACTTAACTTCATTTCCAGATTCTTCAAGATAATCCTTGGTTCTCAAACATAAACATTGCATGGTAATGTTGCATCACTCTTTTGGTCATGATTTCCAACCTTCATTGATCAACTTGTTTATATTGTACATTGAGCTGACTTATTTTTGTTAATAAATTCTTGTATTTTAAGAAATTGTGTGAATTCATTCCATATATGTGCAGAGTTTATGCTGTTCAATAATGTCAGAGCTCGTCTCACACCTTTCTATTCTGTCGTAAAACCATCGCCTTACTGCGCTGGTATTCACAGGACAACCTTTAACAGACCCAAATATTATTTGATAAAATATTAGAATATTAATATTAAATAATATATTCAGATTCATAGTTACAACACCATGAAAACCCAGCAGATTGCATCGAGTCAGTGACTTGCAGCATTCACTCCTCCTGGATGAGCATGTAGAGACAGTGGACAGGAATGTTGGGACCACAGCCATGGTTACAACATGAAAGGCCAGTAAGAACATTTCTGGAACTTTCAAAATAAATCAGATTTAACCTACTTACAGCACAGCCAGAAACGGGGTAACAGCGTACTTTCCGTTACGTAACTGTCGGAATAAAAACCCCGTTTTTACAACAAACTGACCTCTTCCACGCAGGTCCCCAGAGGAACTGGACAGAGGGACACAGCGCGCTAATGTCTCTTTGCTGGCAAACAGACATAACTCTTCAAACTGGACCCAAGAGTGTCATACGATCACGCGATCATATGCACTAAGTTAAGTAGGAATGAATTGCTGTTTGTGTATCCGGTATTCATTCATGAATTAATTAATTAAGGTACAAGCGTTGCTTGACTTTCTCTCTGAGGTCTACAGAAGCAAACTGTGTTCCAGAGTTCCCAGCAGACACCCTTTCTCTGCTGGGAACTATTAAAGTATTAATATTAAATAATAGATTCATATTCATAATCACAACAGGAAAAACTCCCTTTTAGCAGGAAGAAACCTCCAGTAGAACCAGAACCAGGCTCAGTGTGAGCGGCCATCTGCCACGACCGACTGGGGGTTAGAGAGAACAGAGCAGAGACACAAAGAAGCATTAATGGTTGTAGTTCCTTTAGAGGCTTCATCTAGGAGAGAAAGACAGCAAGGCAGATGAACTCTGAGCCAGTTTTTAAGTCTAGAGGATGAAAGAGAGAACATAGAGTTAGACACAGTAGAAGCTCAGCCAGTAGCTACGTCCAGGAGAGAGAAAGGGTTCAACACTGAAAGACAGGGCTTGGTGGATCATCTGTAGAAGGTGAACATTAAGTTGTTTGCTCAGCATGGGTATTCATGCATGAACACACACAATACAGTTTATTGCTACTGCAAACTTACTGGCTTTGCTAAACTATATCTCACATATGCAGCTACATTAATATATTCTGATTATAGCTACAAATAAATTCAAACCAGCGGTTAGTTTAATTAATCTAATTCAAAAATACCAGAATAATTTTATATATAAGCTGTAAATGTAGATTTATGACTCATTCTGGCTGTGATTTTACTCAACAAAAGTAATTGAACTGTACTGTGAGATCTGCAGAAGACATTAGATTACAATAAAGACAGATTTATTATGAGGAAGTAAAGATTAAATGGTGGTTGTGATGTTTTCATCTCCATCTCTGTTTTTCCTCCTGTGCAGAATGACTTAACATTTGAAGTCAGTGTGGTTACAAAGAGCAGTTTATCTCACCTCAGGTCGTGTTGCTGCAGCTCAACATCTAAAACACATCATGAAAAAGGCCAGAAAGAGTGAGACCTCTTCATTGCGTCGGCAATCTTTGCTGCCCTCTGGTGTTCAGCCACAGAATTACCGGCAGGGTGAGTACTAGACAACAAACAGCTTTGGATTGAAAATATATTTATTTATACACTTAAAATTCACAAAAACAAAGATTTTAAATCAGCCTCATTGTTAACATTCAAACAGCACATTGATGTTGCTTAAAGTAAAACAGGAAACTTCATTGCTGACTGAATCCCTGAACTCCAGCCTCCTTTAGCTTTTAGAAGGCAAAATAAAAGCCTCAAAGCTGGCAAAAGTTTCAGAGTCTAATCCTTAAAACTCATCCAAAAGCTGATTAAGTTTAGGCAGAGAAAAGCTGGAAGAACATTGAAGACGATAAAGAAAGAGAGCCGCCTCGTGCTGAGAAATGAATCCTGTATATTTAACATCATCAGGTTAAACAAGTTCAACAGATGAAGCAAAAAAAAAGACGAATCACTGAATGTCAGTAAAATATTAGGATTAATCTTCCTAAATTATATTTAATAGACATTTGTCAAGATTTTGAAGACATTCACCAGTTCTTATACGCTAAATATATAAGATCAACAATAACGATCTTTTATAAAGTGGGAGCTTCTGCCGGATCCACACCTTTAAACTAAGACTTTAAATACGCTTTGGTTCAGCTGCAAACCAGCTGTTCTTGAGGGCACACCTGAATATGAGGAACAATCCACAGCCTTTATTTATCACAAATGTCACAAATAAAGTTAGAAAATATGGGACAGGAGTGACATCATCAAAACTGGACATTTCTCCAAACGTAAAAGACGAGGCAGAATCATGGAGACTGCTTAGAGGCCATAAGCAGCACTGGAGGAGCTGCAGGACTTTCCAGCAAGTACTGGGTGTGTTCTCCACATGTCTGGACTAAAGAGTTGGGTTGGGAGACAGAAGAAATCCTCCAGGTCGGGCTAAAATAACCCAAAACCTTGGATGAGGCCACATCTGAACTTTAGGGCCACAATTCCAAAAGGACACCAAACCCCCAGGGAAGCATGGTGGTGGCAGCATCATGCTGTAGGTTTACTGTTCTTCAGATAGAATCAGGATTTTATTTTTCTGTATCACAGTGAGTCCAAACATACATGGAAATGGCTTCATCAGAAGATAATTAAAGTTCTGGCCTGGTCTAATCCAGGGGGACCGGCCTCTATGGTTCTTTGGACCTTACACAATGGTTCTTCATAACTGGTTAAAATATGATAAAGAAACAAATAATGTTTTGAAAAATATAGATATAACAAATGCAGGTTTTAGCAGTTATTCAGTTTTTTCTATGAATAACAGAAAGTCATTTCTACAACAGAACAACACTAAAGGTACCAGTAGTATTTCTATTTTTCTTGTCATTAGGTTGGAAACTATCTGGTTTTTTTACATCATTTTAGAATAGAAGAAAATGGTTTTAATAATATTAACATCTAAAAATAGAAATAAATGGTGGCTGTAAATCCTAGTCACCCTGGCCTAGTCAAAGTCCAGAACTAAATCTGTAGAGTCACCTGGAGGGGGCTGTGGGCAATAGATGTCCTCATAAGCGAGGAGATGTGGAGAACAACAGGGGGTGTCATGATTTGTTCTCTCGTTTAGTCCTTTCTAAATCCAAGATGTTGTGGCTGAAATTAGCTTGAAAGCAAAACCATTTACATAAACATCAAGTTAGGACTTTAAAGACCTGCAGGTCTGAATCAGAGCTCCTGAGATTGACATCTTCACATGGTAAAAGACGAGCCGTTTTCACTGGACCCATCCACAGAGCGGCGGATTGTGGACATGTAGGTATCGGAGGTGACCCTGGAGAAGCGGCGTGGGGTGATGTACCTCTTACCCACACACCACAGGTCCTGGAACATCCTCCTGAAGTGGTTCCTGAACTTCACCCCGATGAAGGCGTACAGCACTGGGTTCAGGCAGCAGTGCAGGTAGGCGAGGGTCTGCAGCACAGATTTTGCAGTGTACAGGGTGTCCTCCTCGGTACAATCGCTATGTTTGAACATATGGATCGTGTCGTACATGAGAACGAGGTTGTAAGGCAGGTGGCAGACGATGAACACCACAACCACGACCAGCACCACTCGGACCGCTTTGTGTCGCTGGAAGTTTTTAGCATTCTGCAGGGTGATGATGACTGCGGTGTAGCAGAAGATCATGATGAGCAGCGGCAGGAAGAAGCCAATGGCGACCTGGATGCTGGGAACAGCCACCTTCACTGCCTTTGCCGTCTTACTGTCCTTAAATTTCCACTCACAGACGTAATGTGAATCTGTTGTCTCCATCTCATCCGTGGCATTGACCCAGATAATCTCGTTGTGTCCTGGTTTGTACCAGTTGTAGTAGTAGAAAGTGGGAACAGACACCAGTAAGGCAAAGACCCAGATCAGGGCACAGATAATGCGGCTGTAAGACAGCGAGCGTAACCTGAAGCTCCGGCGAGCCTGGACGATAGCGATGTAGCGGTCGGTGCTGATGCAGGCCAGCATCAGCATGCCGCTGTACAGGTTGACACTGTAGGAACCACGCAGCAGCTTGCAGGCCACCAAACCCATCGGCCAAGAGTACAGCTCGTTGTAGACGATGAAAGGTAGAGCCAGCACGAACAGCAGGTCAGCGATGGCGACATTCAGCAGGAAGACGTCCGTCATGGATTTGGTCCTTTTGTAGAGGGCATAGGTGAGGATTACCAGGCTGTTGCCCACAAAGCCCAGGATGCAGATGATGGAGTGAATGTACGGAGCAACCACAGTGTTAAAACTGTAGTTGCTACTTAAAGCACATGGTGCATAGTCGTCAGTGGAGTTGTAGTAATCGTAGTCGGAGTATGAATAATATGAATTGTTCATCTTGTTTCACTGTAATAAAAGTCAAAGAAAAGTTTCATCAGAATATGTAAAATAAAGACAATAAAGCAGTGATTTCAAACAAAATGTTTAAATGCTCGTGAAAAACCAGCAGGTGGCGATAATGTTGATATTAAAGAAAAGTCGAGTTGCTTCTTTTGGGTTTTTGTTTTTCAGTTATAATCTGATTAAAACTTGTTTTCAGATGATATCAAGAATTTAAAAAACAAACTTAAACCAGATGGGAAACCAGTAAAAAGATGACCCAAGTTTCACATTTAGAAATGCTTTAGTTATATAATCTATGTTTGCTAAGACAGACCTGCTGAGGAAGATTTTAAAAAAAGAAAAAAAGGTGACATTGACACTGAACCTGTGAGACAAAAATATATTAAATTAAACTATTAATAAAACTGTTTCCTGCTAATTTGGCCTATAGAGGCAAATTCTGCATTAAAAATCCAACAATAAATTAAAACTCAAAACAAAAGCATATTATAATGACGTTCTGTTGGGGGTTGTGCTTGAAGACACTAAGGCTGTTTTCCACTGCTCGGGAAACCAGAACCTCTAGACTCAGTGACTACTTGTCCATTAAAAGGTAATATCTGAAATATTCCTTCCTGAATTGTTGCATTAGGAAGGTGATACACCAGCAGTTATTTCTGGTTAGGGTTTTGTCATTCTAAGGGATTGTGATGTACTTTATGCCGGATATACGTGAAGTATCTGTTTTCAGTTGTTTTGTCAAAGGAGGGAAATTATAATTGAGCTGGCACTCTGCCATACTCTGAGGCTCCCAAAGAGGAGAATCATTAGGTGAACATGGGGATAATCATGAGCCGGTGACAGAGGGCCTTGGACTTCTTCCCAATAACTTGGAGGATTACCTTTCTGCACCTTTTTGGAGCAGGAAATGTTCTAACTGCTGTTTCTGCTCATGCATCAAAACCTGATGTTTTGGAGTCTCTGTATGGTATCGCTGCAAGGAGTGCCATCTGGAGGATCCTCCATTCTTCTCAGGAATGTCTAAGCCAATGTGGGCAATGATGAAATTACATGGGAGGTGGGATTTAAAGGTCTCCCTGATTAGAATCTATGTACTGCTGTGTTGCTGAACATCTATGACGGTTATTAATTGTCTTAAATGATCCAAAAGGGTTGATCTGTACCACGTCACCTTAAACCAATGGCTGAGGATCAGTTTTGAAATCAGAACCGGCGCCCTGTGAGTCGGATACTCGTAAGAATGGAGCCATTAACTGGTCATCACCAGGTGGTAGGTTGGATCCTATTCTATTCTGAAGTAGGCTGCCCAATCCAGGACAGGTTGGAGTCCACAAGGGCTTCCTCATTTCATCCATCCTAATAGTGGTGTTTGGTGAGATAATCTCAAACTGCAGCCTTGGAGGCGTGGGTTTCAGATCGGGGATTTTTAGCAGATTATGTTATTCTCCTTATATCCTACAGCAGACACTTTTACTCCCTGGTAAAATGGTCTGAATCAGCTAGAATGAAATATTTGGATCTGGGAATCAGCTGCATGGAGATCCACCAGAAGGAGCTGAAGAGTGTTGCTCGTACAAAGAAATGTCAGCCTACTTCCTCCAAGGCCATTTGATCATGTAAATGTTAAGCCTTGTTCTAATGCAATGCTTATGGTTATAAAGCTGTTATAATAAACTTTTGATTTAGATGCAGGGCAAGTATTGCTCTTTAAGTTAATGATCATATTCCGCTCTAAATGCATCTTGGCAACCGTGAATCAGATTTCTGGCTCCACTGAAGAGGATATCTAAAGCTTTTTTACCAAATTCTGTCCCTGAAGATGTAAACATAAAGGTTTAAAATATGAATAATTCTTTTCTGTACTTAGAAATGACAATGTGCCACAGACTCTCAACTAAACTTGACTAAACTCCCCAATAATCAGCACCTGATGACATTAAACTGAGTCAGGAAGATGAAGAAGATGCTCTTATAATAATGGCTGATAGACGCAAACACATCCAACTGTTGAGGAAGAGGCCCAATCAAATTCATCAAGAATGATTCTTATTGATTTGCAATATTTTTATTTACCTCAACTAATTTGTTTTTGTTCACCATCTCATCTTTAAGTTGCAACCATATGGGTTTGTTTTACCTTTTGTCCCGGTCAGAGGGACAAGCCAGCTTGATTTTTACATCGTTTTAAAGTTTGGTTCTGGAACCGAGGGAGGAACCATGCCAACCCAATGCCTGTGCCAGATGTAAACAGCTGATAACTCCTTGGAAAGACAAGCTGGAGGCCAGGTAGGACAGATGTTGTGATGGGATTCCTGGGATAGGATGTTGTAAAGACACCGGACTAAAGGTAAGGGGTCTTATCTTTTTATCCAAGGTTGTTTTCTGGTGTTGGAACCTGCTGGATCTACACACTTCAGACCCGTACTTAGATTCATATTAATATTTGTTTATTTTATGCTATTTTGTGATTCTGAGAACAAATGTATTTTAAAAATAATAACCCCTCATGCTTTTCTACAATGATGACAGTTATGGTTCAGTGTGTAAATAAAAAACTATCCTACAGATACATTTTTGAACGTTTTGCAACAGACAAGAAAACAATGCATTTTATTCCTGAGTCTGATGTTCGACACATGAATGCAGTGAAGTAGTTGATCCATTGCTACAGGTAATGATCCGCCATTATTGAGGCCTTCTTCATTTTCTACATACTGGTGAACTCTTCACTTCGTTTCTAAGCTCTAGTGAGAACCTTTGGCATTATTCTGAATAATTGGAAAGATGTGGCTACAAAAGGAGTTTATTAAATTGGTTGTGTGATGAAATGAGTGCAGAACTTTCAACACAAATGCTTCTACTTCCTGTCATTTCCTTCTTTGTCTTTGGTTCAGACAGTGTCACAATAGCTGCTAACAGCAGCCTTCTGATTATGAAGTCTTAATAAATAGGAAATATGTACAATCACATCAAACTACGAAGGCAGCAACACCGCATGAGATCATGAAATAATAGTACTTTCAGGTATTTGCCACTGACAGACTTTCCACCTCCATACCTCTAGTTTGTGACAGAAATTGTGTTTCTCACTTTGACTTTCTGCCCGTTTCATTTAGTGTGATGGAAGAAGCATGAAAACCCTGACATTAGATATTTAAATGCACCCAGAAGCTTCAGAGATTGTCAAGCTTGGTTCTGCTGGTAATAAGCATCTGGATGTCCTAGTTGTGGTCTGCCGAAGGGCCTGAAGGTGTGTTAAGTTTGTTTTTTACAAGTCAGAAAGCTGGGAGGAAGTTTGCAGAAAAGAGGTCAAATGATTCGGAGTGACCCAGTTCACGAGTGGTTCTTACCACCTCGACACAGATCAAAACCACCAATTACAAAACTGAATAAACAGAATGTTAGAATTTCACATTTGGGGAAAATCAGAAGGTGGAATTTAAAAACGAATAAAACCGGAGCAGAGTTTATTTTATTGTTGACTTATTTAGTTAACTGATCTAAGGTTCATTTTCTCATTTATTCCATGAGTTTTATTCTTTCCTTTTTAAAGCTATATGACCTTTTGAAGAGGAAATTACACAAACACATGAGCACATTACAGTCTTCAAGGAAGTGGTTCGTTCTTCATTAGTGCAGCTTGAATGGAAGCAATGAGCCAATCTGTCTAAAAAATAAACACATTGTACATGTATTTCCTCTCTGTCCCTTTCCTCTTTTTGTTTATGTCTACTGAAATTAAAGGTGCAGTTTCTCTTTTAGGTAAATAGAGATGACACCTGGAGCTTCTCTCACATGCTTCTAATGTTCAAGTTCTTTATTTCATCAACTCTATGAAGCCTGGGGAAATAAATGGAACTAAAAGCTTAGTTTAACCACATTAGCCAGCTGATAAGCTAAGAGTTAATGTTGCTTTAAGAAGTAATATCTGACCTTCAGTGATTTTATCAGCTGCAGAATTTGTTTTAGGTTAAACAGATTATTCATCAAAATTTGACAAAGTAGGGCTGCGACTGAACAACCAGCCGTCAAGAAAAGAGCTCTAAAAACAGGAAGCTGTGGTACTATAAACCTGTAAAACTTTGGAAAATTGATTCACATTATGAAAATGTAATATTTGTCTGTTAAAAGCAACAGAGTTGATCCAGTGCAGAGCAAATAGCTCACTTTGTGCTTCTGATTGGCTGAAAATGACATTTTAAATTTGAGAAGTCCAGTGAGCAGAAGTAAAGATCAGGAACTTAAAGTTTATGAGGAACTTTCACTTTTTAAAATCTTAATTCTCTTTTTAACACAATTTTTCTTACTGCTCTGGGAAAGTAATACAAAAACATTCAAATCATTAACTTTAGAGAGTCACGGGAACATAAAATTCAGAGATCCACCTGGGAGATCAGGCTGTGGTTCTGCATCCTGTGGTTCTGTTCAAGAAGCCCAGGTTGCTTCAGTCATTACCCTCTACTTCTCTGCATTGTTGGTTCTGCTGTTTCTCATCTTCCTCTTGGTTTGTTGGATGGTGTTAAAAGGTACAGGTTTTAATCTGTCATTTTAACTCCTTCCTTCCACTCAACTTTCTATTATTGTGCAACAGCTTTAAGTCACATCTGAGATAAGTCCTTGTGTGGCTCTTGAAGCTCTGGCTCCATCCTCTGCCCAATCCTTGTGAATTTCGCTGAAACGGCTTTGTTTTACAATCCTCTCAAGGCTGCAGTTATACCTGTTGCTTGTGCACCTTTTTCTCTCAGTTTTTCCTTTTACTCAACTTTCCAATAATAGGCTTGAATACAGCCCTGTGTGAACATCAAGCTTCTGTAATGACTTTTTGTGATTTATCGTCATTGCTGGGGGTTTCTATGACATCAGCAGTCTACCCCATAATTATCTTGGCCATAACATTTAATTTCTGTTTCAAAATAATTTTTTTATTAGTTAGATGTGATATAATTACTTTCTATCAGTCAAATTTTTGGCTGCCATAATAATTAAAATTAAGAAGAATAAATATTTGATACATATCTCTCTGAATGCAATGACTTTAAGACTGAGTTAATGAAATCCTTTGACTCAGTGACGCACCTGGAATTAGGCGTTTGAGTTTGAAGTGTCTGAAACTCCGAACGAGAAGAAAACGAAATCAACTCATTTTCACTGAGTGTTTCAGGTCAAAGCAAAAAATAATCCTCAATGAAACCCAGTCTCACCCAAATCAGTGATGAAAACCCTGAGGGGGAAACATTTAGTCTGAAATGAATTTTTTTGTGCTCCATCTGAGTTATTAAACCAGTTCTACGTTCAGAATCAGTAATAATGACAAAAAACTGAATCTATTCATTTGTTTCCTTATGAGCAGCTTTACTGCTACTAAATACGTAATGGATCATAAAATGTACTACTTCTCATTTTGGATCATCTAGAAGCACGAACCGTGCTCAGTTCAGCAGTAACTGAATGACAGTACAATGCCTTCCCATTTTTAACTCTGTTTTAGAACTCTTCTCTTCCCAGCTGAATTTATTCTCCACAGATCAATATTCAGTGGGTCAAACTGAACCCAGAAAACTGAAAAATGTACATTTTTCTCATTGGCAGTTTGGCCTCATGGTGTTCAGTCCTTCTGCAAGCTGTGTGTTTTTCATGGTCCGGTTACTGCAGGGTCACGCTGCAGAAACCAAAGCTGAGGAATGGAACGACCTGCCATGATCTGAAGAACTTTGGTTCTTTTTGTTGTGACTTTGGGTTTATTTTCCAGAGCCAAAATTTGGGTCCCACGCAGGTTTTCATTAGGCTTAATGGGTGCCAAGTGGGCCTGGGCTTACAAGGGGCTTCTCTTATGGTACCCACTTGGGATTACATAGAACCCCGGTGGGAAAAACCAGTAGAGAGTCTCAGCTGAGACTCAAATGAGCATTAAAGAAATTGGTTCAAGTCTCCGGACGTTTTTAAACACCGTTCTGCATCAAACCTACATTTTATGGCTAAACATTTTGGGTCACTTTACTGTACACTCACATGGACTGTAATGATATCCCGTTATTAACACAGGGCTTAAACAAAGCATCGGACCATGCTTTGAAGCTACACCAGCGTCAGCTCCTCTGGGAAGGTTGTCTTCGAGGTTTAAAAGTGTGTCTTTGGGAATTTTTGACCATTCCTCTACAAGTACATTTGTGAGGTCAGACGCTAATGTTGGACAAGAGGCCTGGCTTGCAGTCACCGCTCTAATTCATTCAGAAGGTGTTCTGGGTTGAGGTCTGGACTCTGAACAGGCCAGTAAAGGTCTGTCACACCAAACTCACTCACTCGTCTCTTTAGGGACCTAGTAGTGAGAACATTTAATGGAAAGCTAGCTAAAGAATTGCTCCTTCACAGTCGTGGTGTCAGAACCAAATAAGTACCACCCATCAATCTTATTTAGGTAGCATTGTGCTAAAACTACAGCTAGTAAGCTATCAATAGCATGTCTGTTAAACAGGCTAGCTAACAGAGCAGATAGCCTGGCTAATCCACCAGCTTATATCAGCTTGTTATGCTTGTGTTGGTTTATTAAAGAGCAAAACAGCTGAAAGGTTTAATATTCTGAGCAATATGCATTTGAAATCTGCTGCTAGATTTAAGGTTTAGTGAATATTTTTGCTAAATAAGTAAAATATAATAAAGAAAAATATCTGTAAATAAATAATTACAAATTAACAAGTCTATGAATCAACAACAAATACATAAATAAATAAATTATAAATTGTTAAACATAACAATAACTGATGTAATATTGTTTTAGCACCGGTAAGACTAACTTTCTGCTTTGCTGTGTAAAATAAAATCAGTTAACTTAGAGGTGAAACATTTCTATAACTGATATGGTGAAACTTTTTACACAAGACTTATTTAAGAATCTCTGGAGCAACAAATGTTTGTTTCTTAGTATTGTTTTCTTTTTTAATTTTAAAGTTAACCTGCTACTTTTAGCTGAGGAAAGTTCTCAAACTTCAACCCATAAAACTCAGCTTACAAATGTTTGGCTGCAGCCTGATAACCTGCTGAAAACTAAAGCTGCTCGACATCAAACAAAGCAAACGGTAAAAGCTCAGATTCTGCCTGAAAAATGCATGAACCACATGTTGATTCTTTTTTGCTGTACATTTGGTGGATTTATAATACAAATATGTGGGCAGAGTGAAAGTTGTAGTAATCGGCTAGTGTTCAACCTTTAAGCGCTCGCAGATGGCACATAATGAGGGGGAGGTGTGGGCAACTATCTGTGGCCCTCAGCTGCATTCAGCTGGCTTTGAAATGCAGTTTGAGAACTCAAAATTGATTTTTTTTGTTTTATTTCTCTGAGTTTTAAGGTTAAATGTTCAAAACTGGATTCAGTCCAGCCTTTGAAACAAAAATTCAAAGCATGAAAACATAATTTCTTACTTATTTTTCCAGCAAACATCTTTAAAGCTCAGAGTTTAAAATATATCAATCTGTCCAAACTGTGAAATAGTTCACTTTAAGCGCAACAAGTTGTCATCTCATGATTTAATGCAGGAGTCAGAGTGCGGCTGTTCTGAACCTCCAGTCGGTTTCACTGATAATCTGTGGTTTGCTGGCTTTAAATAGAGAAACACGTGAACATGAATACATCATGAAGATTTTGAAGATAAAAAGTTAAAAGCGAGCAGCTGTGGGACGCCTGGCGTCATCTGAGAAACAACAGACGTTACATCATTATTTGGACAATCGCACAGAAGAGCCAGATGAAGAGACACAAGTGAAATCTGATGATTTCAGAGGCAAAGGAGCCGAAACTAGAAATCTTTCCTCTTTAAACTGACATTAATAAAACAAAAAAGCCAAACTTTCAAAGTAAAGCTTAAAAAGGTTGAGTTTTAACTCGACGGAGGAACGTTAAAGAGATTTTCACTCACCTTCTTTCTGCAGGACAGAAGTAAAGCAGATGTTTCTGTGCTGTGTGGGAGTTCTGGTGGTGAGACAAAGGCTCTGATGCTGCAGCTGCGGATGAACTTTACACAATAAAACGCTGCTGATAAAAGGGAAATGTGTGCGTGTGTGAAGCCTTCCTCTTTCAGACCCACCATGTTCCAGCAGATGTGATGTTCTCTGGTTCGTTCTGTTTTCCATCATATAAACTTGATGTTTCTGTTCCACAAACCTCCACATGCTTCATCCTCAGCACTCCTCTCACATCTATTTAAACTTGCATCACTTTATTTATTGCACGTCACAGAAATGTATGTCTTATTTAAACTCTGAAGATCGGTTTCTTCATCTGCAAACACTAGAGCTTTTAAAGAAGCCAGCTGAGATGAACATAAACCATCTTTGGAGCAGTTGGTTCTGACTCATCTGTTAGCAGAATGGATCTGGAGAAGCTCCACAGCACAGGTCCATGTTCATCTTTCTCCCTCTGGTTCAGCCTGTAGACATGAGAACATAATGAATAAACCATGCAGCAGCTGCACACCGTCCAGCGCTTGTTTTTTAAGAGACAAACAGGAACCGTCTCTTCGTTGCATGTTTGAAGCACCCTCAGTCCGATGCTCTGTTTTGGATCAGCACTGGATCTGGAGTTATTGTTCACACGAAAAACTAAGCCCACTCCGTGATCCAGAAGCTGTAGAAGCAGAGGTTTTCTGTTGGACTCCATCACTGCGTTGTTCAGGAAACGTGTCTCTTCTTTCCAAGCTTCACTTCATTGAAGCTGGGAACCATCTCAAGGTGAGATCTGGACTTTGACTGGGCCATTGAATCCATCTTTTCTCAGACATTCTGTTTTAATTCTTTACATTTTAACAGGACAGTGTTCGGCATCATCGTTCTGTTGATGACCCAGTTTGGAACCAGCTTCAGCCATCAGACAGAAGACCTCACATTCATCTCTAGAATACTTTGGTATACAAAGAAGTTCCTGGTTGACTCAATGACTGCAAGGTACAAAAAAGCCCGCATTATCATACCTCCACTACTGTGCTATGAGCTGTCTGCGCTGTTTGGTCTCATCATCTTAATGTCTTGATGGACATCAGATGGTCTTGGAAATGACCTTATAACCCTTCCCCCAGATTGAGGGGCAGCGACAGTAGTCTGTCCGCCCTGGTGTTGTTTTAACACAACCTTTACGATCCAGCGCATCAGAATAAGTTCTGCATTTATTGTGGTGCTCAGATTGATGATGATTGACTGATAAAGTTAAACTTTCCCTCTTAAGTCATATAAAACCAGTAAAAAGTATTGTTAATGCTTTGTTTAACAACTGAAAATCATAATCAGAGGTTCATCTCTAATTCCTTCAGCGGGGGCCTTTTTAAAATGACTTCGGAATGAAAATAGACACAAGTTCATTTTTATACACCTTATGTTTTCAAATAAAGATTAGAGCTTTCATATTTTAACAAACATTTAACACAGGAAACTTATTTTCTATTTTTTCCTGAATTCTCGGTTTCAGGGAACCTTAAAAGTTAAAGTTCAGGATTATTTCTTCATTTTTAATATCAAAATAAAAATGAAGAAATAATCCTTTTGAAAGAGTAATTTTAATTTAAAATATAGAAAAAAATAATATTCAGATTATGTTATTCTATCTAATTATACGGGACTGATGTTTTATAAGACATTTACTGAATTAAACGTGCTTTTATTCTGAAATAGCAAAATGATTAAAATTGAACTTTCATTTCTTTTAGTTTTTTTTCAAGTTTACTTTTATTGTATCTTGATTTCATATTTAAATATTAGTCATTACTTATTTACATAGAATGACTTATTTTAAAACCCTTTATGTATTTGCACAGGAGTTTTTATTTTGTGATAATGTGTATGTTTACTTGATTTTGGCTCCTTAAAAAAAAAAACTTTTATTTGAATGACTTTTATTTTGAAAGAAATCCAATTTTTGTGTTGGGAAACTTATTTTGTCATTTCACCTTTATTTCTTTTAGGATATTTATATTTTTTAGTGTAATTTATTTATTTTAGCATTGATTCCACAGACTAATAAATAATAAAATTTTATATTATGGTTTAATTTGTCCTAAATGGCCTTCCGTACTCTGTGATGCAGTGCTGCTCTTTAGCTGAAACTCTTAAAGTCATGTTCTTCCTGCTGCAAGCTCTCAAAGTTTCCTTCAAGACAAAACTTAAACCCAGTAAAACAAACCCATTGATTGATTTAATCAAACTGTACAGATTTAAATATCCAGAAACAAAGAGGTGCATGATGGGAGCTTCAGGACACGTCCTCCATGTAGTCGGCGTCATGACTCTGACTGATGTGAGAGACGCTCAGGTCCTGCGTGGTTTCATCAAACTGAACAACAAACAGACAGAAAGGGGTGACTCAGCTGAAACTGAGCTGAGATCAGCAGCTCTGACCAATCAAGAGATGTTAAACCTTGTCGCTGTTCTCTGGACCCTCGATGGAGACCTCCTCGATCTCCTCGCCGATGCTCAGCTCGCCGTTAGAAAGGTCAGACCGGTGGCTGAAACAAACAGGAAAAAGTTCTTTCAGATCTTTATTGGGGTAGAGAAGGTTTTATTACCAAACGAAGGAATGTCAGAGTGAAATAAGAAGCAGTTTATCATCAGATAATATTAAAAACCTGCAGATGAAGAATCAAGCTTCAATCATCTGTCTCACCTGTTGAAGTCATCGTCGTATTCCACATCTTCATCTGTGGAGACAAAAGCCGAGCCGTTAATTAGATCTGACTTCCTTCCTGAAGAAATTCTGATGTAACACAAATAAAACTGGACTTTCATGAAAACTAATCAAAGCTAAAGAATAAACTAAAGCAAGAATTAGAAAACATTTCTGACCCAAATGCAGAGATCCAATTCTGCCACTCGGAGCTTTGAAGTTCTTCTCTCTTGAGTTTTTGGCTCCTGAAGGACAGAAAACATTTCAACATTCAGCAACCGATTCTCCTCAAAATCCCAGACGTCCTCAGTCTTCACTTCCGCTTTCTTCCTCTTCTAGGGTCATTATTCCAGAGTCCTAAGTTTGTTAAGCCCAAGGAAGGAAGGAAGGAAGGAAGGAAGGAAGGAAGGAAGGGAGGGAGGAAATATTAAACGGATGGATGATGGATCTTTAAAGTCTGAAAATAAAATCGCTTCCATTCTGTATTTTTCCTGAAATTTATCCAAATCTAAAACTGGTTTGGACCTAAATTCCAGACCTTCCCCAAACTGTGGGTTCATTTAAAGTCAAACACGGTTCTGAAGATCCGCTCCCAACAAATCCTAAAGACAAAGATTCTCCAGAAACCCGTGTGAAACCGGTTCCATGAAACCCAGAATATACTTTTCTCTGACTGGGACTGAGGTCTGGTCTCCAACGTGAGGACAGATATGAGACAGCTGAAATAAACTGACCGTTCCTGCTGTGGCTCGGCTCTGACCCGCTGCTTCCTCCTCCTGGTCTCGGTGGTTCACACACAGATCCCACAGGACTCTCTCTGGTTCCGGACGTCTCCATTTTCCTGTGGAGCAGAACACAGAACCCTGATGGTTTGGTTGAGGAGTTTATTTTGTACTGATCCGTTACGATGCTTTGTTTCACACCCGTACCAGACCCAGTTTTAGAACCTCACATAGGTCCGGTCTAAAACTGATCCAACATAGTGGAGATGTCTACAAAAGCTGTGAAATGGTCCTTTAAATAACAAACACTGATTTATTCTCTCTGTCTGTAAGTGGAACACTAAGGTCCAATAAGATGAGTTTTATTCTGTTCATCATGGTCTAGTTTTTCGGACCCGACATTCATTCTGTCGGATTTTTCTTGGGACGCCCTGAACCCTGAACCCGGCGTAAGAAAATAAAACAGAAAACATCTAAACAGATTTCACAGAACTCTGTAAACCAAACTGATCCATGGTCCAAATTCACAGTGAGAAGGTCCGGTTCAAACATAAAGGATGAAATTAGAATATGAATAAATTCATGAATTTAGCAATTCAGAATTTCTCTTTTCGATAATGAAATTAATTCAGCTCCATAATCAGTTTTCTGTTTTCCAGCCGACTTGTTGCAGCCAGAAATGGATGAATAAAAATAGATGAAATAATAAATATCTTAAAGTGACACAGTCAACATGACGGTTATTTCCAGTCTGATTAATCATTGGTTACAGAAGCTTTAATCCATTTTCTCGGAACCATAACCGGATCACCTCAACCGGACCAATCACGTCTACATTTACATGCAGTTTGCTGCACACAGATGTTTCCCAGAGTTCTGTAGCTATGCTGGGTTCCTCTCCCAGGACAGGGAGGGGTGACCTGCAGCTCACCTGTGCTGCGAGCCGGGATCTGAGACGGGATCGTCTCGCTCCAGCTCCGGGTCTCCAGCCAGGACCGAGAGACTGAGACCGGCGAGGAGGAGGAGGGAGAGGAAGAAAGGGGATGTAAAGAGAGTCAGAGAGCATCATGTGTCTGACAACCATCTTTAAAAGGTACATTTTTAAACACACACACACGGTTTGAGGTGTTAAACAAGCAGACACGGCGAATCGGACCATCTGGACCGCTCAGTGCTCAGTTTCTGAGTGAAAACATGATAATCTATGAGCTGCTCTGCTGTTTGTCTCGCCTCAGTGACCCACTCTTCCCCTCCTGCATTAAACTTTCATGCTGCTGACACTAAAGTGTTATCTGAGAAGCTCCGCTCGTCCCTGAGGGCCCGACTTGTTCGCTCGTTTTCCTCCATGTCCCAATCGGTCACAGCGAGTCAGCCGAGCAGCTCCGAGATACGCCTCCAGGACACGATGGGAGGGATGCAGCTGTCACAGTTACATGCATGTGCTTCATGCACACCACAGACACACACAGGCCTGCTGGGTGAATAAATCTCAGATACACTGATGGTCCAATCAGAGAGGCATGGAGAGATCCAACTGCAAGATTCATCGGCTCCAGCTCAACCAAAACATTGAGGATTTAATCTGAGAAACTGTCGGATCATCTTGTGATCCACTGAGCGATGGATCAGCAGAAATTTACCTCATAATCAAAACAAGTGGTTCAATTCAACAAAGAGATGCACCAAAAACCTGGCTGATGACCACAACTCAACCAACTCTTTCTCCAACCAGTGAACACACCATACAGACCTGTTCACCCTGACAACACTCTTCGGTGTGGAAGTTGCTACAGAGTGAAGACTCACTAAACCATTTTCAGTAACGTTGAGGTTGTTAAAAATGAAGTCAAAGAAGTCTCAGGAAAGGAGACTCTGCTTTCTATGGAGGCATCTGGACTGTTCATTCTGGCTGCTTCAACAGAGAAATCTAGACTTCAACAGATAACAGGAAGTTTTACAGCAAAGCTGCTTTACCTTATCCTTTGAAGAGTCTCTCCATGGAGGATGCTGGATTAACCAATGTTTTTTTGGAAATCTCAGTTACTGTAAGGATCTGCTAACTGTCTGCTGTTAGCAATGCTAGCAGCACTAAACGAACAATTTAGACCAGTTGAAGTCATTTTAAAACCTTTTCAACTCATTAGACTGAAAATTTGTGATTAGATGCAGATTAATTATTTAAATAGAGCTTTATTTGTCCAACTTCATCTTAGTCCACTCATATGATGATCAGATGTGAAAGAGTCTGTCTGAAATCACTTCATGAACCTAACTGACAGACTAGTTGCTATGAAGGAGAAGCAGATGATCTAAAACCATCGTCTTCTGGCGTTATCCACGGTTATCTTCAAAGGAAAGCATCATCACTTTGCAGGAAAATAGTGTCACTTGCAGAAAACTGTTGCTGAGAATGTTGCAGCTGAAAGAGCCGCGATCTGCATCATCAAGAACTTTAAGCTGAGAGATTCAGCTGCAGAGAAGAAGGCTCTAGGATGTCCAAGAGGGTCTTACAAGAACCAAGCAAGTCTATTCCTGGAAATTGTTCTGTAGCCACCAGAACAGAGAACTTGCTCTGCATATGGACTGGAGGGTGTCAGAGCATCTACATGCAGAGTGAGTTGAAGACTCTTGGACAACAATGGCAGCAACGGAGACACTTTTGGCCAAGACAAACCATCAAGGACCAACTGGAATCCTGCTGTTGTAACAGGGATGGACAGCAGAAGACTTCCAACAATCCAGGAACAGTTTGGTGATGATTTTTCAGCATGGAGGAGATGATGAGGATGAGACACCTGAGGCTCTGAGCCTGTGGTCAGTAAACCTGACAGATGTTATTCCTACTAGGACCATATTCATTCCATCCCACAGCATGATGCTGCCACCACCACCCTGTTCTCAAAAAAAGAAAATACAGAAGAAACCGAAGAAAAACCTGGGATGAACTCCAAGAGCTAAGAAGAAAAGATGCAAATCTTTCAGAATGTGAAATGTTGAATTATTCGGTAAAAACAAGGTGAAGTCATGACACCCAACCTTTGTTTTAGTGCTAAAACATCTGGTTACTACTGAAGATCGACAACAGATGTTTATCCAGATGTTTATGATTTAAAATATCAATGTCCAGCTCTGCCTGATTCTGCTTTGCTCAGCCAACAGAAGGACTCACTTTTCTACACTCTGATCCTCAAACTACCAGGACCTGAGCCCCATGAATCCTGGAACTGTAATCTCATGTGAGGAGCATGAAGCTCGTTGCTGCAGGAGCTGGCAGCTTGTCTCAGACTCTTTAAATCAGGTTTTTGATACGATCAGCGATGTAGATGCAGGCAGCTCGTTAACGAGGCTCGTCTGGTTGGACGAAGCATGCGCACTCACTCGCTGTGGCTTCGCCCTCGTCTCATCGGGGAGATGGGCGGCCCAGACAGACTCTCCTGCCTCGAGGGGACAACGCTACGGGCGGGATAAAGGAGGACCGGGATAGGCAGGACAAGGACAGAGACATTTCAGAGACAGATAAAAGGGAAAGCAGAGTGAGGATGTGGACAGGTGAGAGTTAACACAGAGGAAGAAGAGGAGGAAGAAAATCCCAAACTACAGACAGAAAGGCCCGCTTTCACTTAAAGAACAGTTCTGCTAAAAGTGCCAAAAAATTAAAAGAATAAATATTTTCTTCTTCCTTCTTCTCCAAATGACCTTTAACCTTCAGATTTTCCTTTGATCTGACTCTGGTTCTGTTACTCACTCCTTTGGACTGTTCGTCCTCTCTGATGAGTCCTTTTCTCCGTTTAGAGAGCTTCCGAGGCAGCAGGAAGAGAAAAGAAACACCGGACAGACAAAGAAAGACATTCAGAACTGTTTGTCTTTCCATTAAAAGCATTTCGTCATCCGGATGTAAAGACTGTATTTCAGATCATTTTTCCCGAGCGATCTGTGAGACCATTCATGCCTTCAGCAGCTAAAAAATCTGGAACTAAATTGTCCGACTTCAAAATACAAAATAAGTTGAGCTTTTAAGAATCATTATTGGAACAATTTTTATGTGACTTCTGCTGACATTTTATTATTACTTTTCGGCTTTTTATTCTTACGGACTGTTTTCTCCAACCTAAAGACCAAGTGTTTCTCACCATCCATAAGTCTTCTGAGGTTTGGGCAACGGGTCGTCGAAGAAGGAGTCTCCTTCATCGTGGTCCTCTTCTGCATCCAGCTCCAGGTCCAGATGCTCCCTCTTCACAGCTACAGAGGAGCGGTCCTGCTGCTGCAAGTCTCTTTTCAGCGGGGAAAGTACCCTCTCTGATTCCTGAACACCAACAGAGTTTCAACAAAGCTGAGCGATAAAGTGAGGTAACGTTGGTTACAAAGTAAGAGTTGAAGGGATTGTTCCAGGAACCTGGTGGAACTTCTTGCATCATACAAAAGATGGTTTTCTACTGAACTTTGTTCATCTCCTGGCCTCTAATAATCAGAGGAATCTTAGTTGGATCAGGAGTCATAATCTGTCCAGGGCTCCCAACGCATTTATCAGGTCAATGTTCTGTAATTTAAAAAGACCCAAACCTTCAAAGGATGGATGGACAAGTTAGAAGAATACATATTTTTTGTTACGTTGACATCAGCCATCCACACCTGGAAAACACTTCCATATTTTTCCAGAATTTTTAAAAACAGGGATCAGAATCACAATCAGTGAAAATAGGATGTTGATATCAAACCTAAAGGAACCTTAAGGAATCTCCTTGAAACCCTAATTACCAAACGGAACAAATAGATATACAATAACTCATATCTTCTGAACCATATGGTTTGTTTACAGACACACATTTGAAGTAGGTTTGGAGATAAATTGGCGAAACGTACTCTATTTAAAAAAAGCGCAGACTCACTCTAAACTAAAGCAACTGCATGTTTTCGACTGTTTATGCTGCAACTTATTGGTTGGCTTTTTTACTAAGGGGCTGTGATTTAAATTGGAAGCCTGTATGGGATCTGGATTTGTTTTTTGGAGTCTGTTTTTTTTGCTGGATGATTAAATTGGAGATGAAGATGACATCAAACCGATACAGAAACCAAGGTCTGAAAACGTTTTTCCTAGTGCAGTAATTAAACCTAGGGGCCGGTCCGGGATCTAAAGGTTTTTCAGCAACGTGAATGTTTGAGGTTTAAAATGAACCTCCACAGTGTCCGTCCTGGTGTAGTGGTTGACTGTTATATATATTTCTGCTTTTTGAAGGACTGTTTAGATTTGCAATGTCAGAGAGAGGGAGGATTATTTTGTAATCTCCAGTCTTGGAAGGGTCTTGCTGTGCTTTGTGGCAGCAATTTATACTACTCTAAGAACTTCAAACATTAAGACAATAATACAAATCCACTAAAGTTTAGTTGGAGGCTGAACTATAAGTTATAGATATGAAAAAAGAGCAAATCATCAACACAATCAACATGTAAGAGGATCAGCAAGCAGAAAAAGAAAACTATGTGCTTTTAAAGAATTATCAGACCATTCAGAACCACTGTTAAAAGTTCCCAGCTAATAGTCTAAAAACTGAATCAGTTCCACCAGAAGAAATAACAGCCAAGACTGCAAAGATTTTAAAGACAGAATGTGATTGGACAAACTAGACCTTTACTAAAACACATTCAGAGCAGACCTTAGTGAAGATTAACATGACAATCATACAATGACTCTTATTTTCATTGCTTTACACTTAAATGACTGAAACCTAACACCAGAAGGGTTTGCTACAGAGTATGTTCATCCCAACTGGGCTTTCTCTACATTAGCAGAATCTAAACCAAGGTGGTTCTGATCCATCTTTACATCAAAGGCTTAGTGTTAGATGTGTAAACAATCACAAAATACTTTTCTACTCTTTAAGTTGTAACAAAAAACTCTAAAAACCTTTAACTCTATGGTCTAGAAATTGATTGATTACATAAATATCTGTCAGTTAACATATTAAATAGAATAAAAACACATGCTCCTGATACACAAACAATGGCTTATTAATGTCGTTATTATTCTCTGTTCTGCATGTTGCTGAATTAAAAGCACTATTTAGATAAAGTGGGTGCCAAAACATAACACGCTAAAGACAAGTGATTGTGTCCATTTTAGATTTTCTTAGGCTCAAACTAATTCTGTCAGACATCCAGTTTCTGGTGCCACCACACGACTGATAAACCAGCATATCTTGTTTGCTCGCTCCCTGATGCTGGCAGTATTCTTTCCATTCACCTGTAAAACTGTTGAAAAATGAATGTCCTCTTAGAGCTTTTTCAAAGACACACAAAACTGCAACCATAACCAAGGTCGGTTCATCTGAATTTTCCACAGTAATTACTTGGCGTTGTTGGCAGGATTGTGATCTTTCAATGTTAATAATTTTAACCCTATAGGAAAGCACATCAACTTTAAAGTTTTGTTAAGCTTAAATTTTGGAAATTTGTGTCATGCCTAAAAACGATATCTAACAGTCTTTTTAATTTTGTGTTTTGGACAATCCATCAAGTATTCAACCAGCAACAATATCTGTTAAAAGAAAGCCATTCATTTTTAATCTGTCAGATGACATTTAAATATTGTTTTTGTCAGATATTTCTATCTAGGATTTGATCAGGAAAAGAATCTGAAGCTTATTCCAGATGTGTTTACCAGAAACATTGAACACTAACTGCTGGTTCACACAGCTGGATTGAAATATCTCTGCGGTAAACCCCTCTGTGGAGAAACATGAATGAGCTGTGAGTTAGAGGCAGGAGAGATCAGGATAATGTTGTTTATTGTGATGGTGTTAGTATTCTCATCTGTTTACCTTAGCTGCTGTCTGGCTCTTCTGACCTTTGTATCTGGGGATCTGTGCATGACATGGACAGCAGCCATCAGACCTGCAGACCAGATGCTGCGCCTCACTCAGAGACCAACAGTAGCTTCTTCTCTGCTGCTTTTTAGCCCAACAAACTTTCTAACATGAACATTTTCTAAATAAAACTATTTTATTAAATAAAAAACAAAACTTGGGATAGTATTGGAACTGTGAAGCACAAAAAAATAGTGAGACTTTATAAGCTTTACAACCCAAATGCTGGAGATTTGTCTCATTTCAGTCAAATAAGCCCAGGATGGGATTTGAAGTTTTCAGGGACTGGGTTTCAACGCATTTCATGTCAAAACCAACAGAACGATGGATAAATGAATGGATCTTTTAGATGCTGGGACATGAAATAAAGTCTGGAAATGGATTTCTTTTTCAACATTGTGTTTTCTTTTCCATATTTATTCAAACCTGGAAAACACTTCAATCAACTTTCAATCCCCATTCACCAGCTGAGAGAACCACATGGACAAGGAATTACTTTAGAAAACCTTCGTCAGGCTTTATAATATGCAGTTACCTTCACTAACGCCACCTGAAACTTTACTGAATCCTTTATTATTTGGATTTTTCATACTGTCCCAAGTTTTTCTAAATTTTGGTTGCATATCACAGAAAAACAAGAAGCTGCAAAGTATTTTATTTTTTTTTGGATGCTGTGAGCAGATTGTTTCTGATTGGTATCCGCGTTTTCCTTTTTTCTTCAAGCCACAATAGATCAGTTAATTTCTTTGTTCTTAAAATTCTTCTAGGGTAAAATAAAAAATGTTTAAATCAAACCCACAAGCTGGCACCTGTACCTTACTGACAGGCGGAGAGCCTGGTTTGTCTTCAAGATTCTGGGTCTGATGTCGACTCTCGTTCGAGTCCGGAACAACCTGCGAACAGTTCAGACAGACACATCTTGGGGACGGGTTTGGGTTTTCCTGTAACAGCTGGAGCCCATGTGCAGGATAGATTTTCACCATCTCATCTCCAACCCTTTCCATTAGGACGGATTCAGATGCCATTAAGAACATATCCCTGTTTCTGTCATTGTTAACAGAGGACTCCATTATTTCAATAAACCATTTTAATCAACCCTAAACGTCCTCAATATGCCAGGAAACTACTGACATTTTTGCTGCAACGGTTCATAAAGAGCAGAAGTAATTTAAAATAAATCCAAATGAGGCTCTACAGGGTGAAATAACTCCAGAGCTTAGATCTTATTAAATGAGAATAAGTGAGACTCTCACCACACTTCTGCACTGAGTGAAGAGGCGTTTGTACATCGCCAGGAAGGACTGGAAGTCAATCTCTGCTGAAAACATGAAATGACAACAAATCAGCACAATTGTTTAAAAAATTTGAGGAACATAAGATATAAAACAGGAAACATCTCAGCTGTTCAATATCTGGAAGTGCACTTTATGGAGATTCACAGCAAATGATCGTCATGCATAACGTCAAGGAAACTAGTATCAAAGTTCCTCCCACCGACGTCAAACGCAGCACAAATATCGCTTAGAAAAACAAAGATCAAAACCCTTCCAGATTTTACTGACTAAATGATCCCTC